>NW_005871120.1:2528831-2531701 GCF_000147115.1 Myotis lucifugus
TGGTCTACGCTATGCTTATATGTCTTCTCTTTCCATTTACTCCTTAAGCCACCACATCTAACACCCCTGCTTCAATCACCTACATTGGAAAGGCAGTTGTTGAGGCTGTTAATGATTGTAGATTTGTCAAACCCAGTGCCGTCAATGCAGTGCTCACTCCCTTGGACCCACTGAATCATTTCATAGCCACATCTCTTTCTCGTAACCCTCTTGCTCTTTGCTTTCTGTGAGGTTACTTGGCCTTGGTTTCTCCCTGTTCATTCCTATCTCTTCCATTTTCCTTGCTGCTTCCACAGCCCCATTAATGCTTATTCCCTGAACATGCAAGCTCTCTACCAACACTGCCTTTGCTCATTTTCTCTACTTTTCTTTACTTGATGCCAACCTAACTTACTCCTCAGGGCTCCAGACTGCATATTGCCTCCTCTGGGAAGCCTCCATTGATACCCTTCTCCAATCTTAGGCTCTCATATTTGAA
The DNA here is from genome assembly GCF_000147115.1 of Myotis lucifugus. Lineage (NCBI taxonomy): Eukaryota > Metazoa > Chordata > Mammalia > Chiroptera > Vespertilionidae > Myotis > Myotis lucifugus. The sequence continues at coordinate 2,529,310 of NW_005871120.1, forward strand.
CCCAGATACAAAAACTTATTGAAAATGCAGCAGGACTTGTGGAGAGGGCTTCACTCTTATAAGAACCCTTACTCTCATGAAACAAATGATACTATAGCATTTATGATTTACCCCCTACCCCCAGTATTGAGCCATATATTCTTTGAGAGTATGATTGGGTGTCAAACTTGTATGTGTATCCCAGTGCTTAGTGCTTTGCCCAGAATACAATAGCTGACTCTCACATGTCCATCAAATTTACTAAACACCAATCATATTTCTAACTGAGAATTCTTGGCCCTTGGATTAAGATCTGATGATTATTTGAGCTTCTTTAAATATTCTTTCGAGCTGGCTTCAAGGACAGAAAAGACTATCAAAGTGTGATTGGGTAAAGCTAGACCAGGCCAAGAGAGCTCCTTGGGAAGTATTGCTGATCTTCAAGTAGACCTGCCCTTGGGAGGACCAAAGAAGGCCATTCACTCCATGTGAATTAAGTCATGTAAGTAAACTTCTACCTGGTCAAGGTCTGGGTCAGCCACGATGTACAATCATCGGAGCAAGTTTTCAAAGCCCTGGGTCTCAAAATTAATTGCTAATTAGGTTATTTATTTTTTGTCTTACTTTACACAAGAGATAAAAGATGAGGGTTGACTGAGGAAGCAAAATAATTCCTGAACATTGGCTTTGTGCAGATTATCAAATGTACAATTCAAACCGATATTTTGGGATGGGTTTCATTATTCCTATTTAACTGATAAGAGGCTCTTGATTAGTTAAGTGACTGGACCACAGGCACATAACTTGTACATGGTGGACCCATGAGTCATACCTTGTCTACAAGACTCCAAAGCTCACCCTCTTTCCACTGGAACCCTCTTGGTGCAAGAGCTCAATTTTGCCTTGTAAATGTTCTGGCCTCTCAAGTGACTTGGAATGGCCAGGACAAAACAAAACAAAACAAAAACAAACAACCAGTCCCTTCTCAAAAGCACTGTTTTCTGCAGCCCCCGAACTGCTTTCCTGAGAACCAGGACTGAGACAGGAAAAATAAATGATTCCTTGGCAGGAAAAAGGGATTGGTGGGAGGGAGATTCTACCTATGCTTCCTGAAGCCCACTGGGTTTTGCTACCTGGGTAGCTTGCCATTGCAATTATTTGGGATAGCAAAACTGTAATATCAATCAATCTCAGTGCGACTGCTTTGCCATGAAATAGGAGCAGGCCAATTTATCAAAATTGAAGCTCTCCACTGGGTTTATATCACCATTAAACTATCAACAGGAAATCATTAAGGTGAGGCAAGAAACCAACTGGTAACTGAAAAGACGTGATTTTTTAAAAACATCTTTGCTTGCAACCTTCTTTGTTTGGCTGTCAGCAAAGCCACCATGGGGCTGGGTCTCAGATCTTTGTGTTAATGTGCAGTTGGTGGCAGATAGAACTCAGATGTAGGCATTTGCAATGCAATGGCTGTGCCCAGGTTACTTGGTTCTCTCTCAGCAGGGCAAGCTGCGTGACGATAAATAGGGGGGAAATGTGTATGCATTTGTGCGATAAAACAGGCTTAATGATTCTGAAGGGGAAAGAGTCCATGAGACATACAGTAGCAACTTAGGAACAAAATGGAACCATGCAGGGCCAATTAATGTGCAAATACGTGTGTGCTGAACTTGCATTCCATTCATCATGTGGACATGGAAATTGGGCCATTTATCTGTTATATTATGTATGTGACATCTTAGTTTGGTTCTTACAGGCTGCTCGGGGACAAAGGGCCATGTGCTTTGCTGTTAGCAGAGGGAATTTTAGATAAATTCTTCAGCTGTCATAAACATCACTGGGCAGAATTTGGTCAGAAGATAAAGCTCTTTCCTCTGCAGGATTTGAACATTTCTCAATAGTCCATGTGCCATCTTATTAAAACTGTGTGTGGTGCATATGCCATGAAAAATTATTGGCACAAACAGCTTGCTGTCATGTTTTCAAAGTCCAGATTTAGCAAACGTTATTCACATATTCACTGTCAATCTGCAGAGAGAAAGGGAACTGGCAAAGCCATTCTTCCTCACTGATTCTGTGTGTTTGCAATTCATCTTGCTTCCCTTTACCCAGTGTTTCCTCCACAGGTGGGGTTTGTTCTGCTTAAATTACAACTGTTGGTCTATACTTAGGGGGGAAAGAAAGATATGTGGGAAGGAAAAGGACCCCACAAAAGCACTTCTCCAGAGCCACTATTATTTACCTAACAAAACCTGCCATGAATATGGATCATGCACTAAATAATGGTGGATTGCTTGCTTTGATGAATTGCCATTAGAAATTCAATTAATAAAATGTTACCTCCCTGCAGTAGTGCCAAAAAAATATGGTCTGGCTGCAGCAATTACAATTCAGCCTTATAAACAACTAG
>NW_005871120.1:2532488-2568663 GCF_000147115.1 Myotis lucifugus
CCCTTAATGGACATTTGGGTTGTTCCTAGTTTGGGGCTATGATAAAATAAAAGCTTCTGTGAAAATTATTACATATATTTATTGGTAGATTTAGCAGTCATTTCTCTTGGTCACATAAGTATAGATAGAATTGTTAGATCATTAAGCACTATTCCCCAATGTTTAAAGTATTTCAATTCTCCAAAAGTCCATTTTTAAATCTGAAAAATGGTTATAACAAATATCCTGACATTGAAAAGAGGTGACATATGTAAAGGTGTTTAATTGTTGACTGATTGCTTTAAAGAGCCAAATGTGGTACAAATGTGAGACTTCCTAGGGCAGTGGTTCTCAACCTGTGGGTCGCGACCCCTTTGGGGGTCGAACGACCCTTTCACAGGGGTCGCCTAAGACATCGGAAAACACATATTGAATATATAATTACATATTGTTTTGTGATTAATCACTGCTTTAATTATGTTCAATTTGTAACAATGAAAATACATCCTGCATATCAGATATTTACATTACAATTCATAACAGTAGCAAAATTACAGTTATGAAGTAGCAACGAAAATAATTTTATGGTTGGGGGGTCACCACAACATGAGGAACTGTATTAAAGGGTCGTGGCATTAGGAAGGTTGAGAACCACTGTCTTAGGGGAAGATGTAAGATTGCAGGAAGTGGTAGCTGTCCGTGGTGCTGACCACAGTGCCTGAGACCTAGTCAGGTCTGATCTAGTTTCCAGCAATCAGGCCTTATGGAGGCGTGGAGCTAACATTTATTGCACACCCACTATGCACCAGGCCATGATCTGAGTGAGACCTGGTTCATGTTTTGTTATGCACTGAATGTTGAAATCCTAACCCCCATTGTGATGGTAGTAGGAGACAGGGCCTTTGGGAAGTAATTAGATCATGAGAGTGGAGGCCTGATGAATAGAATTTGTGCCCTTTATTGGAAGTGAACTTTCTACCTGTTCTTCCTGTATAAAAATTCCCAATGGATGGTCACCTTGCTGGTGACTTCTGACCAGCAACTTTTAAAAATTATTTGCCTACGTTTTCAGCATCAGCCATAGTTTTCTTCATGCCATGAGGATGCTCAGGGAGAGGAAAAGGAGGGGGGATGGAAAGCACCACAGACAGAGGGAGGAGTCACTGCCAAAGCAAAGGCTTGTCTCAGTGGAGCAAGAATCATATCAGGTATATACAGACAGACCCTGAGGCCACCATGACAGCAACGAGCAGGAGACCCAGCTGTGAGACCATTAGCCGTCTTTACCAGGCTACTCAGCACACACTCCACCATGAAGTCCAGCACAGGGGCCAGGTTAGCCCCAAACCCAGCAGCACAGGAACAACCAGGTGAGAGCACAGCATCCAACCATCAGAGGTCACACAGAGGAGTTACAGCCAGACACCGATTTCCCTGCACCCCAAAACAGAAGCATTCAAAATGCCCTCCAAAGTGACAGGAAGACCACATTTCCTACCTCGGCGTTGCTGGCAGCCAGGCTTGCCGAAACCTGCAAGTTAAAGAAAACAAAGACATTAGGATTGATTCAACGAGAGGGTAATTGGATTAATTGTCTTTTTAAAGGAACTGGCATCAATAATTTGTTTTGACCTGAGGGGACAATGGGTCACACACACACACACACACACACGGCACTTTTGCTTCTACCAGGCAGAGCAACAAGATTTGTTTTTCCGGTCCTGTGTTTAAGGTGAAGAGGATAATTAATATTTTTAACACATTATAACAATCTTGCCAGGAAAAAAAGGGGAGGGCCGTGTGCAGTGCCCATGCACTGATCATGATTAAGTGAACACGGAGAAAGCAAAAGCATTGAAGGCATTTTTGAGGGTTTCTTTTTCCTTAAAATTTTTTTGTTTTTGTTGATCCTCAACAGAGGATATTTTTTCCATTGATTTTTAGAGAGTGGAATGGAGGGAGGGATGGAGAGAGAGAAACATTGATGTGAGAGAGACACATCAATTGGTTGCTTCCTGCAGGTGTCCCACCCGGGGTCAGGGATTGAACCTGCAAGCCAGGTATGTGCCCTTGATGGGGAATCAAACCTGTGACTTTTTGGTGTGAGGGCTGATGCTCTAACCACTGAGAACACTGGCCAAAACTTCCCTTAAAGTTTTGAGTCAGTGTTATGAGAAGGTAGAACTACTAAGTACAGCAACAACAGCCTTCTTTTTTTTTTCACAATGTGCACAATTTCGTGCAACCAAGACTGGTGCCTGACAATGTGCCAAATTTTAACATTTATTGTCTCATTTAATCCCTGGAACAACTTTTATTACTCCTACTTCATTGGTGGCAACATTGGCTTAGACCATTTAAATCATTTCACAAAGCCCAGAAAGTTATTCACTAGAGGAAATTAGTCTTAAGCCCAAGATAAAGACATGTAGACTCAGACTTGTATTCATGGCCCATTCTGTATCAAAGGATTTGCTGTGGACACCGTCCACCATTGCTCACATGTGCTTTAGAAGGGATCTCCTGGCTGGGGCAGATAACTTCTTGCCTTGCAACTTTCTTATACCTGGGGTTGACCTTGCCAACCTCAGTCATATATTCTTACCAGACCACTATACATTGAATTGTCCCTCCCTCATAATTTATGAAACTCTGATCCCATATGTGGTGGTATTTAGAGATGGGACCCTTGGGAGGTAATTAGGTTTAGAGAAGCTCATAGGGTAGGGCCCTCATGGTGGGATTATTGTTCTATCAGAAGAGACACCAAAGAGTGCTTACTTTTCCCCAAGTTCCTCCCTCTCTTCCCCTGAGTGCACTGAGGAAGGGTCATATGAGGACACAGAAGGGAGGAGGCCACCCACAACCAAGGAGAGGGCTCTCACCAACACCCACCCTGCTGGCTCCTTGATTTGGACTTCCGGTCTCCAGAACTGTGAGAAATAAATTCCTATTGTCTAATTGGCCCAGTCTCTGGTGCTCTGTCATGGCAGCCCAAGCTGATGGAGACAGGGACCAGTACATGCTCACAGCTCACAGCGGTGTATGCAGCAGACACCCTAGGAAGGTATGGTTTCCCGGGTTAGCCAATCTGTACTTCACACTGGCCCCCCTCTCAGCACCACCTCTCTCGGTTCACTTCAAGGTCTCAGACCAGCCCTCACCTAAGCCATTAGCCCCAGAGGCAGCTCAGATGGAGCCTGCTGCCCACGGGGCAGCTTTCATGCACCATTAGCTTCCTAAACAGTAGGCCAGCCTTCAGACTGACCTTGGCCAAGAAAGTCCATTAGCTATGGCCTGAGGCTTGCCAAGCCATGAATCCAGGAGCCAGGCTGGAGAAACACTCCAGAGTGTGATGAATGTCAGGGTCCTGAGCCTGTCCCCCCTCCCTCTCTCCTCTGCAGCCCATTCAGAGCTGGGATTGGGAGAGCAAGCAGCTGATTCCCAAGCAATCGTTTGTGTGTGAGCTTTCCCTGCTGACAACTAAAAGGAACATGGGATGGACAGTGTGATATTCAGCAGCTACAAGTCATAAGCAGGAGGCTCTCCCTGTTTCCAGAGCACCTGTGCAACAGTTCTCCACAGACCTCTCTGATTTCCTCCACTTCATAATCTTATGCATATCTCCTAACTGCATTTTCAGTTGTGTGACCTCTTTCATTCCCCCCTATTAAGCAAGCCCAGGTGTTGCATATACCTTAGGTAAATGAAAACAGAGAGTCATGGATGTGGCTATTCATTGCAGCAATACCTTTCTAAAAAATTTTTTAATATGTACAGAATCAAATAATAGCTAGAAAACAGGGTTTGAACTCTCAAATGCCTACAGGACTAGAAAAGTAATAAAAGTGTATAAAGCAGGCTGCCTATAAGATAGTAGGGAAGGTTGGGGCCTGTGTGCAAGTTCGGTTGTTTACTCCACCTAAAACCATTTGCATTCAGTTTATAATAGGCAACGTGTAGTTCTAGGCAAACAAAACACATGTTAGTCCAGATGTGGCTGTTGGATTTCCAGTTTATGATCCTCTAAGTCAGTGGTTCTCAACCTTGGCTGCGCATTAGAATCACCTGGGAATCTTTTTAAAATCCTGATTTCTGGGCTTGGTTTCGGAGGATGAGGCCCAGAAATCAGGATTTAAAAAAAGATTCCCAGGTGATTCTAATGCGCAGCCAAGGTTGAGAACCACTGCTCTAAGTCAAACAGATTATGATACATCATATTATAAATATTATGCAGCAGTTTGAATGAATGGAGTAGATCCTAATGTTTTGACATGAAAAAATTCTACAACACATACTGTTAATGAGAACATATAGATCAGTACACACATATCAATTGGTTGTCTTCAGTATGCTCTCCAACTGGGGATCAAACTGCAACCCCAGTAGGTGCACTGACCGGGAATCGAATCTGCAATATTTTGGGTGCATGGGACAGCACTCAGCCAACTGAGCCACACTGGCTGGGCAATACAAGTCTTGAGAAACTTTCTCTTTCTCTGAATTATTTGAATTTTTCATTGAGGATGTATCCATGTATTATTTTTCAAATTGAACATATATTTAAAATAAGATATAAATAAAGCTATACATGTCCTCAATATTGGCCTTTTCTCATTCAAGAAGAGACTGAAAACAACTTTCTTACCCACTCACATCTGTATATATAGAGACACAGAGTAGAAGATGACAGAGAGCATATGGTACAATAGGGAGTGGTAAGGCTTGTGGCCAATGGGAGATATATCATATTTCATTTATGGTTTATAGTTCTACATATTAGATATTTATATGAAAAGCAAGTAGTGAGAGTTACTGGGCCCTCCATATACTGCATCCAGGGTTGATTGTATAGTCATGATTATGTTAGATCCACTTCCAATAAGCTCAGGGCTGGTTTAGGAATGTGGCACTTACAGAGTTCAGGCCTGTCTGTGATCCACCGTGGCATCTGAGGCAGCCAGAATGGACTGTGGAGGCAGCTGGAGGAGTGAGGGCTCTTTAAGGCCTGCAGGTGCCAGGCTAAGGTGTTTGGCTTTTATCTTGTCAGCAGCAGCAGCCATCAGAGGGCCTCCAGCGGGGGCTGACATGATTAGAGCCACGTTTGAGGTGGCCGTTCTGTGGAACAGTGCAAGGCACACAGGGATGCAGGAAACTCCTGGCAGGACGTCCCTTAATGCTTTGTGCCAGTGGTTTCCCTTCCCTTTAATCATTTCCTTCCTCTTCACTAGGTTTGTTTGAAATTGCAAAGGCCAACATTAAGGGTTTCCTCCTCGCTTGCGCTAGGAAGTTGGTGTGTGTGGCTCAGCGCCACCTCGCTTGCCACTTTTTCAGATGGGGAAACTGAGCTTTCTTCTCCTGAGGCCACACTAGGGAGGGTCAGAGACAGAGCCTAAACCCAGGTCAGACTCCAAAACTGCCTTCAAAGCCTACCCAGGGATTTTGCTCACACAATGGAGAGATGGTTTCCCTCCTGGGACTTCCCACAAGTTAATAGATAACAGGATGGAGTTCATTGCTAGAGGGGCAGCTACTGCTCAAGCAAACCCACTCAGTCTCCTCTACACCTGTGGCTGAGATGCTCAAATATCATCTGGGCTCCGTTGCTCCAAACTCTCCAATCTTCTGTGCTGAGCATGTTGAGGTACAACTCTCTTACGTTTGCAAAGGTAGGGGTCAACAGGTCTTTTTTGTTTGCATGAGAGAGAAACAACTCAAAATGGCTTAAGGACACAATTGAATTTTATTAGCTCATTCAACTGATCGAGCTCACTTTAGATGGATCCAGATAAGGATCAAATCTTACTTCTCTGATAAGTAGAAGATCAGGGAATGGAGCCCAGGTCTCTACAATTAGATGGAGCTCTTTGCAAGGCCCAGCAGCACTCCCATGCAAAAATCCAGGAACACAGTAATTATTCTTTGTTTCCTGGCTGGATGTTACCCCATTCCGATCTCATTGAATGATGCCCATTCTCTGCCTTCCTCTCCTCTCATCCTCTCCCCTCCTCCATGATTCAAGGCAGGGTGTTCCCCTGGCTGTGCTGACGATGCCACAGTGCCCTGCCTGGCAGAAGATGGAGTAATCATATTCCTCCTCACACACTACCCTGTTGGGCATTCAGATTTGTGTCCACATCCACAAATGGCACCGCTGTTATTTGCTGTCAGTGTCACCTAAATTCCAAGTAGAGAGGCCTGTGAGGATGCTATTCTTGAGTCTGGGAGATTGCTTCTATGGATAGTTTTTCAAATGAAAGCATTAAATCTTCATGCTCTGTAGTCAACCACATGGTTTTTTACCAGGCTGCTAGGTTGTCTTGGGGTTAGATGAGTTTTTTACGAAAAGGTCCAACCCAGAACAGCACCAACATGGAGTCTTGCTCTTTCTACCCATACTCCTTCCATCTTGCCTCCCTTCTCAGCGATGTGAGGACATCTCGGGAGGATGCAGAGCTTCCCTGTTACCCGCAGGCACGTGAATCCCAGTCTAGCTCAGTGTGAAACTTCAGTCCCACAGACAATGTAGTGTTCGCTCCCCCATGCCCTCAACTGTGCTGGCCAGGCTTTGACCAGAGGGATTAGTTGGGAGAATGAGTGGTCTTCTCTTTCCTCTCTTCTTATCCCTTTGGTTTTCTGGTTTTAACGGCTGTCACTGAGCATATGGATTAGAGAAAAAGGGCAAATTCCTTTCCACTTGAACACACAACAAATCAGTTCATCTGGTATCAGTGCTGATTATCTGACCAATACCAATGGCTCAATGGTGCCCTCTGCATGGAAAGTTTCCAAATGCTGGCACCTTCATGGGGCAAAGGTAGGTTTTGGGGAGCCCTGTGGGGCAGACCTCCTATAATTATCAGAGACATCCAAGCTATGGTAACAAATAGAACCCTATTTATAATGGCTCAACACAATGGATATTCAACTCTTACTCACATAACAGCTCTAGATGGCCAGTTCACCTCCACATGATCATTCAGGGACCCAGGCCGAGAGGGGCCCTGCCCTCTTTTATATTTGGCTCCCAAAGTCACCATGGCCGTCTTCATCCCCACCAGCTAGAAGGAGGTGAATACATGGAGGAACAAGAGTAGGTATTTTTTTATGGACTGAAATAAAAAGTGGCATCATTTCAGCTCACATTCTATTAGCTGGAGCTCAGTCACATGGCCACCTATAATGGCAAGCTGTATGTCAAGAGAAGATGGTTTTGGAGAACAGAGTTATCAGTCCTGGCCACATCTCTTCACTGCAGCACTGCCTTGCCTGATATCCCTCTACATCAGTGGTTCTCAACCTTGGCTGCACATTAGAATCACCTGGGAATCTTTTTAAAATCCTGATTTCTGGGCCTCATCCTCCAGAAATTCTGATTCTTTGTTATGGGGCGAGGCCACAATATTAGTAACAAAGAAACAGAATTTCCGGAGGATGAGGCCCAGAAATCAGGATTTAAAAAAGATTTCCAGGTGATTCTAATGTGCAGCCAAGGTTGAGAACCACTTCTCTACATGGTTCCCTGATAGAAAATCCACCTCCACTCAACCTCTTCTAATTCTCCTAGTGATGTGATCCTGGTGGTATAATGCACAGTCTCGATACTGAGGTCCTTTCACCTTACATCTGGTCCTTCTGGGTGCCCATATGGCTTAAATCCAGCCCTTCCACAGTATCCTCTTAACCATCTGGAAACTAGCAGGTCCTTTTACAAGAGCAAAGCAGAGACCCCATGACCTTTCTCCCCAATTTTCTTCTCCCCCTGCCATGCTCAAATAAGCAGAAAAGGGAATACATGGAGGAACATGAGTGGGTGGTTTTTATGGACCAGAACCAGAAGTGGCATCATTTCAGCTCACATTCTACTGGCTGGAGCTCAGTCTCACAGCCACCTATAATGACAAGGGGGAGCTGGACATGGAGTCAAGCTGTATGTCAGAGAACAGAACTAGAAGGCTTGGCCTCATCTCATCTCATATCAGCAAAGAAGCTGCATGAGCAGACTGAATCTTATTCTTGCTGGCTCCCCAAGGCCTACAAGAGGTCCCCTTGGAGCTCAGCTCTTCTTCAGGTTGACACTGATAATCCCCTCTCTCCTCGAATCCTGTCTGATCTTCTGCTTGTATATCTAGTCAATATTGCTAATAGAAGACCTGGCTTGTGCCCGCTCCAAGAGCCCTGAGGAGGTATTTGAACCCCATGATGTTTCAAGTATAAGAGATACTCCGAATTCCTTTGTCTCCAGTTAAGGTCCTAGTGACCTATTCTGGGACAACTGGAAACATTTTACAGCCCCCTTGACCAAAAGGGCCAGCCAACAGTTGTGCACTCTTCTGTAAATTGAGTCAGCTCTCTACTTGAACTAACCGGGTCATTTTCACTGTGTACACAAAATACCTTAAAGTCCTGTCAATCAAGACTGGTTAAGCAGAAAGGAAGTTTGGGCTGTCGAATAAGATAAGTGGGATACCTGCAACTCAGCAGCTGGGTGGGTTTGGGGCCACCTCCCTTGTCTGAGAGCATTGAACTCCCTGTAAACTGGGACTGGGGAACCCTTCCCCATGGTGGTGATTCCATGTCATCTCTTCAATAGGAAACCCTAGCATCCCAGCATCCTACCTGCAATGTCTCATTCCCTGGACACAGAAGCTCTTAGCACAGTTGTAGAGTCATGTCCTGGATTCAAAATCTGCTTCTACCACTTTCTAGATACGTCATCTTGGGCACATGTGGTCCTTGAAAGTGGCCACATGTTCTTCTGGTGCTTCTTCCATTGAGAGGCGGGGTCTATGTTCCCAGCCTTGAATCTGGGTGGGCTCTAACACTGCCTGACTTTGATGACAGGAGGGGTGCTGTGCCTGTTTGGGGCCCAGCCTTAAAACACTAGCTTTCCCAGTGGGGTCCCGTCTAAGCACCCTCAGCTGCACATTGTGGATCTGACTTGTGAGACTGCCACACTGGAAAGGCCACATTTTGATGCTTTGATGGATAGTCCCAGCTGAGCCAAAGCTTACAGCCTCTCTGTCCAGTGTGCCAGCCACCTTGGACCCTCCGGGCAGTCCATCTGCCAGCTGAATGCCACGAAGAAACCTCAATCAGTCCATGTCCAGCACGCCTGCCTAGATTCCTGACCCACGAAACCTGGAGCTGTAATAAATGGTTGCTGTTTTGAGCCACTAAGTTTTGGGGTTCTTTTAGACACAGCAATAGGCGATCACAACAAAAGTACTTATCCTCTCTATGCCTGTCAGCTTATACTCATAAAATGAAAATGTAGTACATTTTTACAAGATTGTTCTAGGAATTAGGAAATAATATGTTCAAAGTGCCTGCACGGCTCCTGACATGCAGCGAGCAGTTCTATCTCTCCTTTCACAGACCATCAGCACCCGGGCTGCTCTTCCTGCGTTTCCATGGGCAACGGTCATGATGGACTGTCAAGTGATGGTTCTCCGAGCCCTCAATCTGAATTCCAGCCGGTAAAATGTGAATGGGCTGCTCAGGAGTGAGATACATCTGGGTTTATAAATCCCTGCCCTGCCACTAACAAGCTGTGCCCAGGCCCACGGGAAAGCTACCTTCTCTCTGAGCCTCAGTTTCCTCCTTTAGAAAATGGACACAAGGGCCTATCTCCTTGCCTGTTTGGTGTGGGTTCAGTGGGCATGTCTGGCCTAGCACTGGAGATGGAGAATGAACAGCTGTCATCTTGGTTAGTTTGGCCTAGTAACTGGAATAGTGGCATCAGTCCTAGCACCCGATATTGTGAGCTCCCCTGCATTTAATAGAGCAGCTTGGGAACAGGCCCCTAAAGGGGTGTTTCCGAGTGCTGGCAGCCCCCCTCTCCTCCCATCCAGCCCCTCTGTTCTAGCCCAGGACTTGGTTCCAGCTGCTGAGCTGCTGGGTCTCAGCCCAGCTTCTCTAATGTGAGTGTAAAAAAGAAAAGAGCCCATTCAAAGATGCTATTCACCACGCCCCAAATTCCATAGGCCACAGACATGTCCAATAAACAGTGTCTCTTAAAATTATCCTAGAAAATGCACAAGGTTTCTCTTAATAACTCGCGCTGTCAGAAAGGCAATGTTTACACGCACTTGCTTCATAATTCTGGCAGCTTGTGACCTAAGAATAGTTTTGCGCATGGTGCTGAACAACTGCCCCAGGTCTGCCTTGCAGATGAGCCAGAGGCTGCGGGGCAGGGAGAGGAACCATAAAGCTGCCCATGGTGGGGAGGGGGAGCAGGGAGGGGCAGACCAATCCCTGCCCTTGGCTTGCCCTTGACGCCAGTGTATTAGGAAGGTGAAAGTAGTTCCAGCCCTGGGTTGATGGGTGTCTGAGCTGTGACGAGCCCATCAGTCACTCTGACATGTGCTGGAAAACACGGAGAGATTACAAACATTATCTGAAGCTTAATTATGAGGCAGAGAGGAGCTGGGTTGGTGTGCGAGGGAGTGCTGGGGCCTCCTGGTCTTTTCCCATTCTATCCACAATCTTTGGGAGAAGTTGCCGCCACTCCTGCCTCCTTCTCAAAGAGCCCCTGTTGCTTTCCGAGGCCAGGCTGCAGGATTAGAGAAGGCTCCCAGAGTGTTGCTTTCAGATTTCGCTCAGCAACCTGGAAATGTAGCTGAAGATCTTTAAGAACTCCCCTCCCTTTGACCCAGTAATTCTGCTCTATCCCTAGGACATATTGGAAATATAACCAAAGCTTGTGGCACACAATTGTTCTGTACAAACAAATAATAATGAGTTGGAAAAAACCTAGTTGTCCAACAATGAGGGATTGACCCGGGGAGCCTAGCCAGCCCCTTTCCATGGACAACTTACTATATAACTATAAAGTGATGGTCAAGCCAAGTTTGAAATAACTTGAGGAATGCTTATATTAAGGGAGAAAGCCAGGATATAAATAACATACTACACAATCTCAATTAACTTAAAACATGACTAGAAGGAAACAGGGGAAGGGAATTGTAAAAATTAAGTATTTTTCTTTGGGAGGCAAAACTGGATATTTCATTTTCTTCTCCTTTCTGTACTTTCCAAGTTTGCTCTAGTCAACCAATGAACAGAAAGCAATTGTGCAGACACCATCTAGTTCCTGCCAGTCCTTTCGAATATTCTACCCGCTTTCCCAAGGATATCCTCTCCCGGGACCGGTGCACCCCAGAGCAAAGTGGGGCTGAGTGGCTCCAAAGGGCACAGAGAGATGAGGAGCTAACATTAGTTCTGTGCATGTCACGTGTCAGCCACCGTGCTGTGAGATTTATTTACACTCGCTCAGTCCCCAAAGCCTGCCAGGTAGGAGTATTATCACCCTTTCATCAGTGTTGTGGGGACTAAGAGACTGGATAGGTTAGAGGAATTTCTAGGACAACATAACAATTAAGAGTCAAGGTAGGGATGTAAGCTCAGGTTGGCCCGACTCCAAAACCTGTTCCCTTCCTTCCTTCACCATCAGCCACAGGTGGCGCCTTAGCTGTAACAGCCCTTCCTTTGCAAGGCCCTCGGGGTAAAACTTGAGTTGCTATGGAAACATTCATGGACACCCTCACCCCTTCCCCAGGATCTCCTTTCTTCATGGTCACAGTGCCTGGATCCCATATTTAGAGATGCTTTCCCTTAGGTTAGAAAGCCATAATTCGCCTGGCTGCTGTGGCTCAGTAGTTGAGCATCAACCCATGAACCAAGAGGTCACTAGTTCGATTCCCAGTCAGGGCACATGCCTGGGTTGTGGGCTCGATCCCCAGTAGCGGGTGTGCAGGAGGCAGCTGATGGATGTTTCTATCTCTCTATCCCTCTCCCTTCCTTCTTTCTCTAAAAATCAATAAAAACATATTTTTTAAAAGCTGTAACCCTAGCCTCTGCTTATAAGGCTGGGAGAGGTAACAGCATGAAGCCTGAACAAGACTGGGGGTGGAGGCTGGTGAAAGCACAGGCTGACCTGGGGTGTTTTTATGCTGGGAGGCTCAGCTTCAGCCAAACCACTTTGCTTAGAGGCCCCACCCTACACCCCTCACTTCTTGACAGGCCCGCCTAAGAGCACTCCCTCAACACTCATTTGCACAAGACTCTGTCCAGGTCCAGGTCCAGGTCCCGCTCTGAGAGAACTGACCCCAGCAGGGAGGGAGGGCCTTCAGACAGGAGGAACAACCACAGGGCAGAGGTTCGGGGCATGGACATGATGTGGGAAGGTCAGGGAGTTTTCTGCATAATCTACACTAATAAAAGAGAAACATGCAAATTGGTGTCACTCTGCTACACCCACCAGCCAATCAGAGCAACTATGCAAATTAACCCAACAAAGATGGCGGTTAATTTGCATATGCAGGTGAGGAGCGAAGACTGAAGGTTCCAGCTGGAGTGAAGACTGAAGACTGAAGACTGAAGACTAAAGACTGAAGAGGCTTGGCTTCTCCCCTGCGGCCAGACCAAAAGCCTGGGTCCCAGGTGCCGGAGGAAAACCGGTGCCAGCAGCCAGGGGAAGAAAGGCCTATTGTGCGAATTTTCGTGCAACGGGCTTCGAGTATTATACATAATGAAGAAAAGTTACAATTGACTCAGGATTATCCTGTGGGCTCTGAAAAACACTCTGCTCTCAGCATTTTTAAACATCACCTCAATCCTCATCACAGCCCCATGATGTAAATGCTCATTGCCCTCAATTTTGAAAACCGTTGGTCAGAGAGGGGAAGCAATTAGCCCCAAATGGTCTGCCCTATAAGTGGCAGAATGGGAATCTGAACTCAGGTGGGTCTGTTAGAACCCTGTTCTCCCCACACAATATGGAAATATTTGCAAACCCACTGCCTGGGCAAGACACCTGCCTCCCACTCGCCGCTCCCAGCCACAGGCGGTCCTAAAGCACTGCACACGGCCCCCAAGCTGCGGTTGCTCTGTCACCCCTGAATGCACATGCTCAATGACTCTTTTTAAAAGGACATAGTACTTACGGAGCCAAAATGAAAAGGACAGCATGAAGGAATGCTCAGGACCTCTGACGACACAGAGATGACATAATTTATGTTCCGACTCGACTGTCTGCTCTCCCCACTGCAAATCTCAAAATTGAGGAGCAGCTTGGTAATTGCTACAGCTGGGCTGGGCCCGCTGTTGACAGCTCGCTTTTCTTATTACCTGGTCCTGCTTGGGGACTCCTGGGTGTTTCATCTCCTTTGGCAGGGCTGCAGGATTAGGACATCCCTGGCATAGTGGAGACTGCCTCCGAAAACACAGGGGAAAATTAAGGAGGAGGGCCCAGGAGGAGAGTCTTG
Source organism: Myotis lucifugus (assembly GCF_000147115.1). Lineage (NCBI taxonomy): Eukaryota > Metazoa > Chordata > Mammalia > Chiroptera > Vespertilionidae > Myotis > Myotis lucifugus. The sequence continues at coordinate 2,545,736 of NW_005871120.1, forward strand.
GGGAAAGGTCCTCGGGTAAGATGAACCTGATGCTGGTGTTTGAAGGTTAAAGACAAAGCGCCCACTGTGTGCTCTAGATGAGCAGCTCATTGCTTAGAGGCCCTATCATTGGGCGATGATCTATAGAATTGGTCTGAATGGACACATATCCCTCTTGCCTGGTGTGGAACACAAGCTAGAGTCATAATTATAGTAGCTATCTGAGGGCAGGTCCACAAGCAAAGTGAGCAAAAAAGGAGGGATAAAGAAGGACTGGGAAGGGGGGAGGTGGGCTGCATAGAAAATCCGGATGGACAGATACGGGAAGGTTTCAGGTGGCCACACCCAATGTCACCCTGTAGCCAGGTTGCACACCTGCTGGGCCAGCCTCTGCAGAGTCACCTTCTCTCCCACGAGGAGCTGGCTGTCTCCCTGCCTGGTAGCTCCACCTGCTCTGGGGCCCTTGGGAGATGGTGGGTGAATACAAGAGAGGTCAGGCATTGCACTCACCTGCTTCGGTTCAACCTCAGCCCTGCCCCTTACCACCTGTGTGAGCTGAGGCAAGTTGCCTAACCTCTCTGTGCCCCAGTTTCCTCATCTGTTAAATAACGACCATACATGGTTCTTCAAGGAGGAAATGTGGTCACGCACATACAGCATTTAGGACAGTCCTTGGTGCCAAGTAGAGATGCAATGCGTTGTCTGCTATCATTACACAGCATTACTGTTATTACCATGTCCCCTGCTGCCGCTACTGCTGCTACATGGTTAAAAAACCGACACAATACTTAGCACACAAGATACTAGCACTTGGTATTTTTTTGTTCATTTCCTTTTTTCCTTTCTCTAAATAATGCCAAAGAATGGAGGAATGGAGTTACTGGGTCAAAGGACATAAGAGTGGGTATGTGTATGCGTGTGCACGTGTGTGTGTGTAACATGTGCTCTAATACACACAGTAGGGGCATGATTTCCTTACTGGCAGGTAATTTTCACTCCTGACTGCCCCCTTTCCTGCCCCCTCCCCTCTGAGAGAGCTCAGAGCCGTTGACTCTCCTCCATCCTCATGCTTAGTCCAAGCACCATCCTCTCTTGTCTGGGGAAGAGGGATGTGACCACCTAACCAGTCAGTCCCACCCCCCTCGTCACCACTGAGGCTGCAGAGCCACAGAGTTCAGAGTAAACAGGATTACCTGAGGTGGCAGGAACTGGTGGAGACAGAAGGTGTTTCAAAACTTAATCAAAAATTAATTAGAAAAAGAAACAAGCCAAAGGACAAACATCTGTGAGCTGAGGATGTGCAGAGGCAAACAAACCCAACAGACAGGCTCCGTGGGAGTGAGGAGCGGGTCCTGCTGGGAGGAGCTGGGACGCAGCCTCTGAGTTTACTCTTCGGAACAGATGACAGGGCAGGCCTAGCTCACAGACACGGAGTCGGGTGGCCCCGGATCACACAGAGGCCACAGGGAAGCCGCGTGTCAGGCGATGCTAATGAATAATCATAACACAGGCTGGCCATGCCTCTGAGTGAGGAGGGGCCAAGCACGCAAGAGAAGCCCCCTGAGGTCCTCAGATCAGGCCTCACCTGCCCCACATCTGCCTTCCAGACAGGACTAGTGGTGATGGATCTTCCGGGCCCTGAGAACCATGTGAGATGGAAATCAGAGGGGCCGAGCCACCGAGACGCCCTTCCCCGTGGACTTGGTATGCCTTTCGGGAGGCACGGACACCTGAAGTGAGTTTCTATAGAAGACACTGGTGTCCCAGGAGGGTCCCTCAACGAATGAGGCATCCATGCCCCTGGGTGGCACAACTCTGAGACATGCCCGAGGCACCACCTCAGGTCCAGTTGGGATTGAGCCCCAGGTGCTCACGTGTGACTTTATCCTCAACACACCTCCACTGGTCTCCTCACTGCCCTGTCTCACTTTTCCCTTCCCCAGTGGCTCTCCAGACCAACTCCCAAATGAGCCGTGTGTGTGCAAAGCCCTATGTTTGTGTCTGCTTTCAGGGAGTCGATTGAAGATGTGGATGTTGCTGGTGGAGGGGACTGGGGTCAGTGGCTGGGCTGAGCAAGGGAGGCTGTGCACAGACTCGTCTCCACACCAACAGGATCTGCACGGACACACAGCCTCCTGTTTGGTCAGCCCCTCAGGGACCCTGGTTCCTGCCATTCCCAAGATCCACGTAACCCCTGAAATCAGGACACTGCATTGTTCTTAAAGTCAGGAGCCTGCTCCATGCAGGAAGCTGAAGTTTGGAAACATGGAGTAAGCCTCGTTTCTGTCTGACCCCCAGAAGACTAGGATGGACCCTACCCTCTGCTTCCTGCCGGCCAAGGACACATGTGTTCTCATGAGAATTCCTCCTCCCCTAGCATGGCACACTGCCATCTCTCTGGCCTGGAGGCCCTGCCCTGCCCCCACCCCAATTTATGCTAATGAGCTCCTGCTCCACTCTCTCCCAGCATCACCTACTCTGGAAGCCTTCTCCCTCCCACTCCCAACTCCAAGAGCAACCAAGGCTTGCCTGTGACAATATTTTTTTTTATTAATCTCTTTTGTAACTTGTTGGTCAGGGTACAAACATTGTTTTATCCATAGTCCCCAAACAAGCCTAATCTTTAACCTGAAAACCTGAACTTAATAGGCTTTTGGTGGTTCCTGACCCAGAATCACGTGTGTGTGTTTCTGGGGAGAAGATCCATTTCATCTGATTCTCAAAAGGTTTCCCGATCCCAGAAAATGTCACAGCCACCACGGCACTTGGCTGCGAACTCCTCGCAGACCAGAGAACGCCTGACTTCGCCTTGCATCCCCAGAGGACAGCCCAGCCCTGGGCAGTCGCAGGCACTTGGGTGGAGATATTAATGGAAGACAATTGGGTGTTTATTCTGAGCTGAGCACTCTATGGGCCCTGACAATGCTGAGAGGTAGCTGCCGCCTCCGTGGGTGGGATGAGGAGAGCTGGCTCTGGGACCCACATTGAAGGCCTGGTGTGGGATGAGAAGGCCAGCCAGTCAGCCTCTGAGCACCAACCACCTTCACTGAAAGTATCAAGAAAGCATGAACAACTGCCATGCTCCTTGATCCCACGTGGCCCCCCAGCTCTCAGGCAGCACCTAAGTGCCTGGAATGAAACGTCAGCCTCCGTAAGACCCTGAGGTGCCCACCACATGGCTCACGTCCTTTACACAGAGCACACGCTCCTACAGACGGGCATGGTCTCCCTCCTGCAGCATCTACAAACACATTTCAATCCTGCGGGCCAGCAGCAGCTAATTGGAGAGCGCTTAAAAATTTTTTCTTACAAGTGAGGAAGCTGAGGCCCAGAGTTACGTGGCCTGCCCACGGCCATGCGGTGAGTTAGCGGCAGTGCTGGACGTGGAACCCAGGTCCTGCTGTCCCTAGCGAAGTGCCCTTCCTCCTACTTCTCCCAGTGACAGCATCTTCGCCAAGATGATGCCATGCGTTTCATACTCCAACGAGGTTCCCCGAGCCAGAACAAAATTAAATTTCATTCCTCGAATGACTTTCAGAGAACAACCTGGCCCTTGCCGTCATTTTGAGGTCCCCTCTCCCATGTTATAAGGGGGCTCCCGGGGTCAGCGCTCTCCTGGAAGCTGTTGTCTCTTCTCTGGCTTTCTGGGGATCTACAGGCGCTGGCTAAGGAGGTGAGACAGACTGACAGCTGTCTGTCCGGGCTGCTCTGTCTGGCCTGAGTCCGGATGCCCTAACTGCTCTATCAGCAGACACTGCAGGTTGTGTGCACGGCAGGCTGTTTGCAGAAGCACGTCTCTTCCCCTGCTGCTCTGAAGGAACCCCCCTCCCCACCCCCTGTCCCCAGTGAGGCAGGCCGTGAGGAGCTGGAGCCTCTCAGGGCAGGAAGGGGGCCTTCACACCCACTCACTGCGCAAGGGACCGAGGGGCGGAACATCTCTGGCCCCCGAGCACTGGTGCCCAGTCCTTCAGTGAATAAGGACCACTGGGACTCTGTGCTGAGAGACGGCTGCAGGCGGTGGGCAGGAGGAGGCCTGCCGCCTTCAGACAGAGGGTGCCTGGCTCACTCTTCACTGGCTCTGCAACCCTGGGCCCCTGCCTGAGCCCCCACTTCCCACCCATCTGTCCAGGGCAGGACAGGAAATCTTCCTCACTGGGTCACTGTGAGACACATATAGACGGTTGGCACTGAATACATACCTGAATGATAACACAGAGATGTGTCCATGATATGCTTAATAGAAGTTTCCTTCCCATCCACACCTCTCCCCCCATTATTCTTCCCACTGTGTCAAGAATGGGAAGGAAAGGGAGCTGAGTATGGGCTGCCCCTTCTTCTCCCCCTTCCTCCTCTCCCTCATCCCAGATGCTGTTACTGAGCATCTGCCATCGGCCACGTGCGCTCTGTGCTCCCCTGTCACAGACCAGCGTCCTCCACGGGAACCCCGGTGCTGGCAGCACTGGCTTCTGCACTGTCCCCGCCTTGCTACCGAACCCTGAAACACACTCGTGCCACCGAGAAACTAGATCCTTAATTTAATTTTCACTGATTTACATGTGAGGAGCCCCATGGGGCAGTGGCCATCAAGTTGGACAGCACATTAGAGATGTGGGTGAAAGAGAAAAGGCAGATGAAGTTTGAAGAAGCTCAGCAACCTGCCCAAGGTCATAAACCCTCATGAAGGTGAGGGGAGAGCCAAAGCCACACCTGCCAGCTCCCAGGACACCTCGGAGGGAGTGGTCGGCTGGCCAGGACTCATTCCACATGCAAACCAAGGTCTGAAGCTCAAGACAGGCTGGGAGAACCGGCCCCAGTGCTGGGGAATTGGCCCAGAAGGGGAAGGAAATGAATATGCAAAGCAGATAATGGTTGTGGAGCTGCTTTGTAAACTGTGAAGTGCTGTCTCAGGGTGGAGGTTATTAATAATACCCCTTGGCAAGACTCCGTGGCAAAGCTTCCCGTCCCTCTCCACATCCTGCTGCTCGGTTAATCGTTAATTAAAGCTTAAGGGATTTGGGAATGCAGGCCTCTGAAATTTGGATAAACTCTCCATGTTACTGGGAAAAAAAAAAAAAGAATCTTGGATAATTAGCTTTTTTCCCCCTAAATGCTTTTTTGGGTCTCATTACAAATGAAGTGCTGGGCTAATATACCTTGTGTTGTGAATGCCTCACAATTCCTGCTAATTGAATTAAACCCAATTCTCTGCAAATAAACTCTTGGTGTTCTTAATGGCAAACAAGGAACAGAGCGGTTTCTTTTTGGAACGGGCCATTACAGGGCCCTAATTACCAGGATCTCAACGTGTAACGCAAACCGTCTCTGAGTCGGCTTCTGACAATGACAGCTCTGTTAAGATCAAAGTCGCAATGTGCCCTTGGAATCTTCTCCCTCTTTTTATTCCACTTCAAAATGTTTAATAATGACTAATCCAATTTCCAAGACGGCAGAGAAAGGACAAGAGAACCACAAAGTCCGCTTCTTCTAATTCAGGACAAATATTCCGAAACCGACGCAATGCTAATCCCCCCCGCCCCCCCCCCCCCCCCCCACACACACCCTCCTTTTTCCCGGGACACAGCACATTTTGAAGTTGCCGGTTAATAAAGGAGCCTGTGCTGCCAGAGTTGTGAGCATGCCCAAGGTGGATGGAAGGAGGAGCTGCATGGAGGTGTCAGGGGTGGGAAGGAAGATGGATGTCACTGTTCCCGCATGGCCCAGCGCCTTTATCAATAATGCAGTGCCAATTACTTTGGGGACCAGCCTAGACTCTCGTGGGGTGGGAAACCATAGTTTAGGGCTCTTTAAAACAGCATCTATAATCAGCCACACCCACCGGATTTTCGAATGCAGTGAGCATCCTTTGGCAATTCTGCAGTGACATGTGGGCTGAAGTTCCAAGGTTGAGATTTCAGGGTAAGGCGGGTGGAGAGATTTAACACTAACGGTGACTGTCCTTTGTGGACACTTAAGTTTCTGGTGGATGTGGCAGAAATTCCCGGTTCTCTCAGTTGCTAGGCCTCCTCTTAGGAAGAGTGACACATGCTCACGGCTTTGCTGAACCGGAACAAAGCAACCCTAGGCCACCTGGGCCGCCAGGAATTGGGCCCCCCAATGTTTCCCGCTCACCTCCCTCATGCTCAAATGTCTCCTTCTTTCAAGATAGCATGTCTGCTGCCCTAGGAAGCAATCCTGATCTTCTCTGAAGGCAAAACTCTTACTATTCAGCTTCCACACCCACCCCCAACGCCCCAGGGAGAGGCCCTTGCTGGCTTCTATCCACTCCCAATGCTTTTCTCTCTCAGCTGTGCCTCAGGCAACACGGTGGAGTGGGAGCTGGCTTTGGATAGCCCCGGTTTGAATCTTAGTCCCTTCCTTACAGCTGCGTAGCTTAGGGCAAGGTTTCTCACCTCTCAGAGCCTCTTTTCTCATCTACACATCAGGGGTGCTAATATTTCTAAAAGGAATGGCTTGGGGATAATGTGCTAGAAATCATAATGTGGATAAAGTGACCGCTACACAGTAGATGCTCAGGAAATGGAATCCAGCCATGTTGTTATTATAAGACTAACCCATGTGTTTCTATCACTTGCCTAGATGTCCGCTTCCCCCCACCAAGCAGTCGATTCTTTGAAGGAGAATCATGAATCTTTGTAACTCCTGTCTTTAAATATTCCCAGCATCTAGCACAGAGCTGGCCATGCACTTGGCTTGAAAAATGCTTGCTCAATAAATGAATGAAGAAATGGATGGATGGATGTATACCGCAGCAAGCACTTAGGAAGTGAAATTAAACAGTGCCCGGCATGTAGGTGCTTAATAAGTGTTTGTGAATGCACGAATGAATGAATGAATGAATGAACAGCTATAATAAAAAATTCAGGGATTTAAATAAAAATCAAATTGAAGGGCTTTGTGGTTTCCCAGTGAGAGAACAAAATTCCCGTCAGCCAACCCTCCTGCCAGGAGCAGCTCGCACCAGCTTAGGACGGAACAACAATGCTAAATCACTGCCGAACTACTTCTCCTGTGTGATCTCCCAGATCTCGCAGGGCAATCACCGCCTCTCTCTGGGTGCTGGGCACAGCTGCAGTGAACAGGTTTGGGCGCCTCTAACTGGTCCAGGCTTGACTTCAGGCTCCCTTTCCTCTTCATTCTCTCCAGGAACCTGACACTCGAGGTCAGCGGGCCAGCGCAGTCTCCGGGCATAGGGAGAGGGAGGAGGGGATGGCGCCTGGGTGCGACTCTGGTGATGAAGGCATGTCCAGTCTTCCCAGAGGAAAGACACAGAGATGGTTTATTTCAAATCAGACTGGAGGCTCTTGCCTTTTGGCGCAGACAGCCAAGGGAATGCAGTGCTGTCTTCTAAAGCAGACACACCCATCGCTGCATCTTTTAGTCTGTGGCCAGAAGGAAGTTCTTGATCTTGGATGGATGACAGCTGGGCTGCATCAGGCCTGTTACACGGGGGGCTAGGAGGCAGGTCACCAGATGAAATACAGCACACCCATTTATTTCTGATTTTCAGATACACAATAAACACAGGTTTTAAAAAGCATGTAAGTATGTCCCAAATGCTATATGGGATATATTTATGCTAAACAAATATTTTGTTATTTATCTGCATTCCAAAGGTTAACTGGGCAGCCTGCATTTTTGCTTCCTACATCTGGTGGCATTTGTGGGAGAAACAAGGTGGGAAAATCATTCTCTCAGATCCTTCCTCACTCTCCGGAAAAGGATACCGTGGGGAGAGGAAGAAGGTAGATGGTGGATTATTCAGTGTCTGAAGTTGCTTGAGTGCTTGAGAGAACAGCTCTGTGGGTTCAAGTCCAGGCTCTGCTGCTTCTCAGCTGTTGAATCTGGGCAAGCTGCTTCACCTCCTCCCGCCTCCATTTCTTCATCCATTAAACTGGATTGCTGCTGCAATGGCACCCACTGTTTATAGGGCTTGGGATGGTTAAGTGAAATCTTCCATGTAAGGTTCTGGATTCAGTGCTTGGAAATCACTCCACCCTTCTCATTATCCACCACAGTTATTATAAGGCCTCCATCCTCTCATCCAGCGGCCAGCAAGCTCCAGCCACTGTGCTTGTAAATAAAGTTTTATTGGCACACAGCCACACTCATTCATTTGCTTACTCTCTGGAGGAGCTTTCTGTCATCAGGGCAGAGTTGAGTAGCTGCCACAGAGATTGGGAGGCTCTAAAAGCCTAAAATATTTATGAGTTGGCCCAAGACAAAGTTTGCTGAGTTCTGGTCTAGCCACTGGCTTTAGTTTCAATTGTTGCTGTAATACATTTCCACAAACTTGTTTTGGCTTAAAACAAGGCACATTTATTCTCTTACAGTTCTGGAGGTCAGAGTCCAAACTCTGTCTCCCTGAACTAACGTCAAGGTGTCAGCAGAACTGAGCTCATTAGGGGCTCCAGGGGGAACCCTGTTCCTTGCCTTTTCCAGCTTCTAGAAGCCACCCTCTACATTCCCCAGCTCGTGGCCCCTTCCTGCACCTTCGAAGTGCATCACTCCAACCTCAGCAACTTCCAACACCAACTCACCTCCTCCCCTGACTCCACCCACATGTCCCTTATAAGGACCCTTGAGATTGCATTGGGTTTACCTGGGTAATCCAGGATAATCCCCATCTCAAAATCCTAAACTTAGTCACAGCTGCACAGTCCCTTTTGCCATGTAAAGTAACATTCATAGGTTCTCAGGACATGGGCATATTTGGAGGCATAAATATTCAAGACTGCCACACCACCCACCAGAGGTCCCAGGGAAGGGTGATGCCAAGCCGCCACTCTAACCCGTTCTCATCCCAGCCCCCTCTACCCCCACACCTGGGCATGAACAATGAGCCCCTATTAACCTGCAGAGTGTGACTGGGTTTGGGTCTTCTCAGGGGTCTCATGTCTGGCAGGTGAGAGATTGTGGGCTGGGGAATTGCAGAGGCTGCACTCACCTGAACTTAGCACCCATAGCACCAGATCAGCCCCAGGGTGGTGCCCGGAGGAAGAGGGAGAGGGAAGGTGTGCAGACCATCCTCCAAGCACGGAGCCTCAGCACTCTTCCCTCTCCTTTTGGGTGCTCTGAGCCAGATGAAGACAACACTCTTTACAGGACACACTCAATATGCCTCACCCACACGTGAGGTGCTCCCTACACATCCTTGAAATGCAGTGGCCAGCTTCAGGAGCACTCCCAAGGCATGGGGCTCTCTCCCCCTCAGTGGCCAAGGAGCCTGAGATAAATCAGGAAATTTAGAAGCAAACAGGCCCAGCACCTCATTTACAGAAAGGCCTCTGACAGCCCAGACTCTCCCCAGAGCAACCCATGACGGGGAACCCACCACCTCCCCAGGTAGATGGTCCAGTCGATGCTGGAGCCCAATTGCTATTGAGAGTTCTTTCCCTCTGCCCTGCCCCCCACCCCCCGCACCTCTCCAGGCAAGTTTGACCACTGATCCAACTTCCAATTGACCTAAGTCCTCATCCCTTTGACATCCCCTCACATATGTGAGCCTTTCATCCATCCAAGCCTTTTCTTCTGGAGCTCTATGGTTACGTAAAAACCATCATGGCCGAAACCGGTTTGGCTCAGTGGATAGAGCGTCGGCCTTCAGACTGAAAGGTCCCAGGTTCAATTCTGGTCAAGGGCATGTACCTGGGTTGCGGGCACATCCCCAGTAGGGAGTGTGCAGGAGGCAGCTGACTGATGTTTCTCTCTCATCGATGTTTCTAACTCTCTATTTCTCTCCCTTCCTCTCTGTAAAAAATCAATAAAATATATTTTAAAAAAACCCATCATGACACGGGGCGAGCTGTGTTCCACGGGCTTTGAAGGTGCAGGAGAGAGGAGGTGCCAAGCCAGCTCACCCCCAGCCCAGTCAGCAGGAGATGGCTTTCCACCCAGCAGATCAGTGCGTCATCTGGGGCCGACTGACAGCAGGGAGAGGGGCGGCCTCTCTTGGAGCGGCTTTGTTCCTCCAGACTCTTCAGAGGAGCCGTCTGATTCACTGCCGTGCAGATGTGCTGCCTCTGGTTCAAGTAAGGACAGAGCTGCAGGGAGGCGGGGAGGCGAGGGGAGGCTGGGACTGAGATGCCGGAACACTGTCCTACATTTGTCGCCTGGTCCATGACCATGCCTAGGTCAGTTTCTCAAATGCAGTGATTCTTTGCTGCCTTTGGATGTGGGGAAGGAGAGGAGGGGGAGGGTTACTGAGTTAGATATTAGATGGACTGTAAGCAATGGACCACGAGTCATTGGTCACCATTCCCAGGGTCTAGCACAGTCTCTGGCACATGGTAGGTGCTTGTCCCAGACGTTCTTGACTGTTTACCCACTAGCCATTCCCAACCACCTTTGCCCTGGTCTGCCTTAATGTCCTAGTATTGATTGCCCCTTGGGGTTACCACAGACTGACTCTAGCCAATGAGCTACAAGAGAAGGACTTCCAATGAGGACATCTTTTCAGAAAGTAATTCTTCAGATAAAAAGAGCCTGGAGAAGAAAAAGCTTCCATTCATCCACTTCCCTGCACTGAAACACAGTGGGAGGCCATGATGCCTGGAGCTGTGGCAGCCTTTTTGTGATGATGAGACCATGAACTTGATGCTGGAAATTCCTGTGCTGAGGGTGGTGAAGCAAAATTGTAAAGGCTTTTTGAACTCGTCCTGAAACCACCGGACTCCAGTCTTGTTGAGTGAGACAGTGCTGTATTGATAAGCCTCTGTTGGCTGGGTGTGTTGTTTGCAGCCCAGAACACTCCAGCTGATGAGCGTTTTTTGAGTTCTACTGGAGGGACTTATAGGAAATCTTCATCTGGTGAGTCAGGACCAGATACTGCCAATAGGACACAATGGCTGAGAGGGAAGGGGCTAAAAGAGTCATGGCCATAAACTAAGAAAATGGCCTTTGACAGACAGTAGGCTCTGGACAAAACTCTTAGTGCCTTCCTGGGCATTAGATTTTTTAGTGGCAGTTACAGACGTTAGATTTCTGGTTCTGACTTTCTGTGATTTCTGTTAAGACTTTTTCTCCCTGATAAGTATTGAGCAGAGCGTGGGGAAATTCTTCTGAGCTCTGAGTCAGTTGAAATGTGGCAGAGAATGGACTGTGGAATTGGCTATTTTGAATATAAACTGAGTCTAAGTCTAAGGGTTTTTTAAGCTGGGCACTGTTGACATTGGGCCAGATAATTCCTTGAAAGGTGGTGGGGGGGGGGTGGGTGTGTTTCCCAGGTATTAAAGAATGTTTATCAGCATCCCTGGCCTCTACCCTCAGATGCCAGGAGAGCTCCCCTCTTCAAGCTGTGAAGCCACAAAGTTTCCAGATATTGTCCAATGTTCCCCCAGGCTGCACATTTTCCTGGTTGAGAAACACACCTCCCTGATGGTCAGGGGACTGACTCCTCTGGGCTTCCTTTTCCTCGTCTGTAAACTGGGATAATAAGAGACTTCCTTCACGGGGCTGGTGTGAGCGCGCACTGAGGTAGCCTGCCGAAGGTGCCTGGTCTATGTTAGCGATCATGCTGACTGCTGTCTGTGAGGCAGAGCTTGCTGTGCCTGCTTTGTGACGTGGCACTCACCAACCTTAGAGCTGAAAGGAATGTAGAAATCCATCCATCCAGGGTCCCATTTCCCAGAGAAGGAAACACAGGTATGGAGAGAGGAAAAGGTGACTTGGCCAGTGTCACATAATAAGCACCAGCCCCTGCCCTAACCGGTTTGGCTCAGTGGATAGAGCGTCGGCCTGTGGACTGAAGGGTCCCAGGTTCGATTCCAGTCAAGGGCATGTACCTTGGTTGCGGGCACATCCCCAGTAGGGGGTGTGCAGGAGGCAGCTGATCGATGTTTCTCTCTATCGATGTTTCTAACTCTCTGTCCCTCTCCCTTCCTCTCTGTAAAAAAATCAATAAAACATATTAAAAAAAATAAAAATAAAAAAAATAAGCCCCAGCCCCAGAACCAGAGTCCAGGTGTTTTGGTGCTGGAACTGTGGTGCCTGTTTCCAGCAGAAATTGGAGCCAGCCTCCCCCAAGGGCCCTCCACTGCCTCCAACAGGATCCAACCAATTCAAGGATGTGTCCTGGAAACATACCTCACACCGGGCACCATGGCAAATACCAGGGACGCAGAGATCAGCGAGACAGGCGTGGTCTACACTGCTCTCCTGGAGGCCTGGTGGGAAGCCAGCATCACATGAACAATGACTGATGGGCTGGGCTTGAAAAACCACTGGGAGCCCTGAAATTCAACCAGGAATGGAAGGAGACCCAGGAAACTCAACTCTGCCACCTTTTTCTCAAATGAGGACCAGGAACCTCCTGGATCAGAGGAGCAGGCCGGCATCAGGCAGGGTTTTCCAGAAAAGGAGTTTCCCCACCTATCCTTCCCGAACAAGAGGGTGTGGGTGGCAGTGGGTGGGGTTGGGAGCAGGGAGATGCTAGGAGACTCGGCGTGGGGATGACAGTCACTGCGATTCCCAGGCTTATGTAATTTCGAAAAAAGCCATCTCTGATCAGACTTGGATGGGAGCAAAAGACCGAACCACGTGGACAATGAGATCACTTAGTGTTCTGCCAGGAGGACAAGCCCTCCAGGTAATTTATGTGATTCCAGGCCCCTGGGGGCTCCGTCCCCCAGGGTGTTTCAGGCAGAGGAGGTAGTAGGTGTGTGTGTTCAAAGACCTGAGAGAAGTATAGAAAGATCAGGCGGCTTCAGGGAGGAGAAGTGGGGTGGGGAGGGCTATGAGGGAGATGACAGAGTCCATGGGTTGGAGCAGAGTGGGTGAGAGGGGCAGGGATAGACCACGGGGCCAGAAGTCAAGACAGGCTTCTTGTCATAAGAGACCTCCAATCACTTAGGTAACATGGGCCCTTATGCAGGTGCTCCGGCCACGAGGCTTGTAGTTAAGAGCATCACGTTGCCCAGTTCCCATTAGGGATGCATCCCCAGGGAGGATGCACTGGGGAAGCAAGGCTAGAGATAGAGGCGGCGTCAGGAGGCTGGGGCAGCGGTGCTGGGAGAGAGGAGGTGGCCGGCTGGTGCAGAGCAGGGTTCTCACCCAGTGCTCCCCCCCCCCCACCCCCCCCCCCCCACCCCGGCGGCACTTGGCAGTGCCTGGACACATTTGGTCATCACCACATGGGGTAAATGCCACTGGCTTCTAGCAAGTAGAGACCAGAGGGGCAGCTACACACCCTACAATGCACAGGACAGCCCATGGCAAAGGACTGCCCAGGCGGGGCGGCTCTCAGGGACCAGCCTGCCCTCCAGTCGTAGGCCCTCGCGGGCTATGGCGGTGGCGGAGGCAGACGCGCTGCCCTCCTACTCCTCGGCTCCAGTCATCCCACAGCCTCACGACTAATTAAACAGCTGCTGCAAGCTACAATTTGCTAAATTGCCTCACACTCTAACTTCTGGCAGGGACTCATCCGAGTTTGCAACTTGGAGCCCAGAGCCTTCCTCCAAGCAGCCTCAGCTCCCCAGTGTCCCTTGTCTTCCCCAGATGTGCCCCCCCTCCCCGCCCACAGGTGCATGCAGAGGCCAGGCCGGGTGTCCCTCCTGGGACTGTGTCCTGGGAGGACGGAGGCCATGGGCCTGGCCCGCGAGGAGCTTGTCATCAACTGTCCCCACAGACAGACGCGAAGATGAATGCGTAATCAGATACAACGACTTGCCAGATTGAGTTTAATCAAGAACTAAAATGGATGAGACAGGAAGCAGGTTGTGATGGGGGCTGCAGATGACTCTTTTCCTCATAGGACCTTGAGAAAGGGGGGGCCCTTGGGGATCACTCATCCACCGTTTCTCGGAGGGCCACCTGGTAGGGGTGCTGGTCGGAATGCAGATTCCTGGGCCCTGTCTCTGAAGATGCAGATCCAGGAGATCCAAGGACGAGGGCAGGAAGCTAGACTCGTTTAAACCAATAGGCCACGTTTTCAACACCTTGAAGTCTGGCAGTGGGTGGATTGTGGTGCGCAAATCCTCTCTTCTCTGCTAAGCTTCCCCAAGCCTCCTCATCAGAGTTAATCAGAACAAGATGCGTGACGCATTTCCTACAGAGCCGATCGATGCCTTGCAGCATCCACAACGCGGGGTGCGGTGTCCTGGCGTGCCCTGTTCGGCCTCCGCACCAGCCTTGGACTCAGCTCCTGCCGGGTGCCTGCCCGGCTCTCACACTCGGCGCTCTCTTGTCTCTCTCTCCCCCACCTACCTCTCTCTAGAGAGAGAGACAGCCAGAGTGAGGGAGAAAGGGGGTTGCCAACAATACATTTGATTTACTCATCACAAATCATTTTTTATCTTTCAATTAAAAGAGGATCCTCTCAGAGCATCTTAATGGGAAAGATTGTATCGGCTAAGTTACCTACACAATGAAAGAATATAAGTGGGCTGCCTCCTTTACTTTTTCTATTCTGCAAATTTCGTATTAATAGAGATACTTTCTGAATTAGTAAATGGTGATGAGGTCTCACCTTCCCTTTATTCTTCACATGGTGACTTGGCAAAGGCAGTGGGACTTGCTAATGACTAAGACCCTAGGGGGTTCTTCCTCAGACCCCTGCCCACCCCACTTGGCTCCCAGTGATCGCTGGACACACTGAAATTGAAAGTAAAATTATGCTTATGGGTTTTGGAGGTGGGGGGGGGGTCATTAGCTTTCACCAGATTCTTAAAAACATCTGTGGCCCGAAAGGCATAGAAGCACCCTTGGGGAATCTCTTTCTCAGTTGTCAAATTTTTCCAGCAGGGGGATGACCAAGATCACCTCTGAGGAACTTTCAGCCTTATCCTTGGTAGCTAGTCTCCCATTTACTCTCGGAGGCGCACTCCTTCCTGCAGTGGCCCCTGAGAGCTGAGTCCATGATGCCCTAACTAAGAAGCCACCGGACCTTTGATAGGTTTGCACAGAACGCCCCCTGATTGGGCACCGGACCTCATGGGCATCCAGGCTCATGGCAGAGACATGTCAATATGATGGAATTATGGGACAATCAGAAGCATAATAATGATCGCTAACATGCACTATGCACTGTCAAGTACTGTGTGCTGGATGTGAGCTGAGCACTTCGTAGTGTACTGTCTAACCCTTGCAGTAGCCCCAGGAACTGGACTATTACTCATCTGCGTTTTAGATTGAGAAAACTAAGGCACAAAGGGGCCAAGAAGCCAGCCCAAGGTCACACAGCTGGGACGTGACAGAACAGCGTGCCTCTGCCTGCCTCCATCTTCCTTCTGTGCATTCACCCTCTCCATCCCTGAGCCAATGCAGTTTAGGACCAGCTGGGGACAGGATAGAGTTTCACTGCCTTTGCCCCAGTTTCAGGAGGGCCTGGGGCGGGATCTGAGCTACCCCTTATCCACTGAGTGTCAACCTCCCTCAGGCCTCCCAGGTAATACCTGACACAGGTGACCTGGCTTCCTGCCCACCTAGTTCTGTTTCTCTTCCAGCGCCCGGTTCTGCCCTGTGTCCCGATCTGGGTCCTGCCTCCTCCTCACGGCTGGGTCCTAGACCATGGCCTGTGGCTGGCTGGGGTCTCTCTTCAACCCAAAGGACATGCCTTCCCTGTAGAATTAAGGCACTTGATACATAGTTTTTGAGAGCTTACCATGGCCTAGACCAGTGGATCTCAACCTTCCTAATGCCGTGACCCTTTAATACAGTTCCTCATGTTGGGGTGACCCCCAATTTCATTGTTACAAATTGAACATAATTAAAGCATAGTGATTAATCACAAAAACAATATGTAATTATATATGTGTTTTCCAATGGTCTTAGGCGACGCCTGTGAAAGGGTCGTTCGACCCCCAAAGGGGTAGCGACCCACAGGTTGAGAACTGCTGGCCTAGACTCCATTTGGGGCAGAGGAATGTGGGGTGAACAAGACTGAGTTCCTCGCCTACGGGAGTTTATACATTCACTTTTACTAAACATTCACTTCTTTCCCTCCGTTCATTGCGAGCACCTACAAGGTAATATGAAGTGCTGCTGATTGTACTGCATGGGTTGGGAGAGCATACTCAACTAGCTAACAAATATGTCGGCAAGAATATTTCACAGGATGGTAAGGGCCACAGTGACACGGAGTTGGGGGTGTGGCAGAGTGGACGGGATGGCCTAGTGAGGAGGTGGCATGAGACAGGGGCCCTGTGCCCAGATGCAGCCGGTCACCCTATGTGCTGGGGGCAGAGGGAGTGACTGGGAAAAAGCCTGACCTTGGGCCATTGGAAGAAAATGGTCAGTGTTAGAGCCTTGAGAAAGGAGGAGACGGTGGCATCAGGAAGAGACGGGCACAATGCAGCTTGGCGAGGGTGTGGATGCCATTCTATATGGGGCACACAGAGAAGGCATCCGTGTGACCTCATTTGGGTTCAGAGAACATTCTGGCTGCCATGTGTTATCTTCCCAGGAGTCTCATCTCACCTCCCAAACCAGGCCACAGGCACCCACCGAAAGGGAACTGGAGCCCCCACTCTTTCAGGGACCTGGTCCCATCCGCCTGAGGCCGTGCAGACCCCACTGTCCTGGCCGTGCAGACCCCTCTTCCCTCCCGCTGCCAGCCTCTGATAGACACTGCACGCTCATGGAGACACATTCGTTTTTATAAAAAAAAATTGAGAGCAAATAACTGGAAATTCAATGGTCCTTCCAAGCTCCCAAGTCCCTGTTAGACAACTGGACTGCCTTGGTGGGGCTGGAACGGTGTCCACCTCCAACATCATCATAAAATTCACAGTGAGGCTTGACACAGACAGGGCATAATGAGGTTTTCCGGGCTCCACCCAGCTGCCGAGCGAACGGTTCTAACCCAGGACTCAGCCAGGCTATAGCAGAGCCTGACCTGCCACCACATGGGGATGTTTTGCAAATGGACCTTGCAGTCAGGGGTGCAGGACAATCCTAGTCTGAAGGAAGTGGCAGTTGGGTGCTTTCAAAATCCCTGCAGTAAACCAAATGGGCCATTTGAATATATGGAGCCAACGAAGAAACTGGAATCAGAGGAAAGGGAAAGCAAACATCCTGGGGTCTTGCACTTGGGGTGTGTATGTGGGGGGAGGGGGTGTCTTCCCTGAGCTGAGCCATCTGTGCCAATAACTTATCTAAGGAAGAAAAAACCCCACAGTTCTTTTCTATGTGTTTCCCCTTTGAACAACTGATGATTTTTCCAAAAGGTTCCAATTTCTCTTTGATTCTGTGGTTGCTGTTGATAGGATTCAAAGGCCTTGGGGGTAACAGGTGCATTTCAAATGAGTGGAAATAACAAATAAATTAGATGCAGGATTTACAGCATTAGCGATGTCTTTGTTCCGGTGCGTCATGCCTGGCTTATGGAGAGCAGATCAGCACAGCCCACGACAGCCTGGGGAGACGTGGGCAGGGGTGCTGCTGAAGGGAGACGGTGGGGGCAGAGGGGGACCCCTGAGTCCTCACCTACAGTCCTCAGAACGTGCTCCAGGCTCTATCTCCAAAATACAACCGACACCTCTCCTCCTCCCCCCCACTCCACCTGGTCCCAGTCAGGGTTATTTCTTCTCCAGAAGACCTCCACAGCCTCCCTCCGGCTCCCTCACTTGTCTCTTTGCCCCTTCCATCCACTCTCCACACAGCAGGCAGAATGATCTTCTCAAAGCACACAGCTTGCCATGTGACTCCTGGCTTTAAACCCTCCTAGAGCTCCCTGTGGCATTTTGAATGGTCTCTGAATCCTGGCTACAGCCTAGGAGTGTCCACGGGACGCGTCCTGGCCTCATTTTCCCTGCTGCCCTCTGTGCTCCAGTATGGTCGGCAGCTCCTAAGAGAGTCCCCCGTGACCCCGTCTTCCTGGCACAAATGCCTTTCTGTGCTCCCCTCTCCTTGACTGTGAGCCACACCTAGTGACTTGCTTCTAAGGAACAGAGACAGCAAAGGTCAGATGGCTGAAAGGCAGATCCTTCCTCAGCTGAGCCTGCGGATGCCTGCAGCCCCAGGTGACACCCCTCGATTGCAGCCGTGAGGTGAGAGACCCTCAAATAGAGGCTCCAGCTCAGCTGCACCTGGATTTCTGACTCAAAGAAACAGTGTAATCATAAAGGTTGTTATATTAAGTCACTGCATGGTGGGGTAATTCATTACAGGGCAGTACACAGCTAATATAGCCAGCCACCTTTCGCTCATTTCAACCCCCTGCCCCCCAGCACACTGCCCCCTCTGCTGAATGCTCTGCCTCCGGCCTTTATGCGGCTGCAGACTTTCCTCCTTTGTGTCTAGGCTAAGTTGTCACTTTCTCAGACAAGGGATCACACTGTCTAAGTAGTTCCCTGCCCACCATTATTCTTTAATACCCTGACTATTCCCTTTGTAGATCTTACCATGACTAATAATTAGAAATGACTTACACATGAGCTAAACAGCTCATGTATATGATAGATGAATGGATGGGTGGCTGGCTGGATGGAGAGCTGGGGGGATGAGGAGGAGAAAGCACCACCTGGGCACCATAGTGAGTGTCCAGAGGACTGGAGCTAGGGAGCTTTGGCCTTAGGGGTGGGCAACTAGAGCTCAACTGGAGCGCAGCCACACCCCTTTTCTGCACACTGTCTACGGCTGCTTTCACACTGTGCCGGATTTGAGTAGTATGACCTGAAAGCTTAAAATAGTGACGATCGGTCCCTTTTCAGAGGGCTTGGGGGGTTGGGGGTTACGTGGAATACTGTCTCAAGTACTGTATAGAAGTAAAACATAAATTGTATATAGATTTATATGTAGCTTTAAAGGGGTAGAAAATGGGACCAATATGGACTCAACAGGAAAAAGGACACTGTTAGAGTCAGAGTTTCCCTCCAGAGAAAATGGCTTCTTTGGGAAGTAGTGAGCACGCTGTCCTTGGAGGTGTGCAAGGAGGAGCTGGAGCTCTGTGTTCCAGAGCACCGCACAGTACTCCAGCATCACCTAGAATCTAGGTCCTAGCTGACTGGCCAAGGGTTAGGTCTTCTTAGCCTGTCTGTGTCATGAACCCCTTTAGAAGTCAGGTGAATATCACTCGTAAATGCACAGATAACATACACAGAACGATAAAGGGAATTAATGTTAAAATACAGATATCAAAGATTTGTCATAGAGCAAGTTTAATTGACACATTAAATAACAATGCCCAGTGGGGGTCTAACAACTAAGGCAGTTGGAAGCGGACATGAGCATACAGTAGGGGTCAGCACACGACGGCACACAGGCCCAGCTGGGCCCACCACTTGCTTTTACAAATAAAGTTTCACTGATGCCCAGCCGCTCCCATTGGCGTCTGGCTGCTTTCATTCTAAACAGCATAGCTGGGCCTTGAGAATATATGGGACACAACACCAAAAGCATGTGCTATCTGGCCCTTTACAGAAAAGATTTGCCAACTCCCGACATTAAGGACGTTCTAGATACTTGTAACATTGTAATGTGGTACAAAAATATCTGAGATTTCAATTGGTCATAGAGCCACAGGCACTGCTAATGCTATTGCGGTTTGTTTGGAAATTCACGCTGAGGGGCACAGGGAATTTCAGAGGAAGCTGGGTAAAAAGTGCTGGGGAGGAGGGAGGAGAGAGGGAGGGGTTAATGGATATGGGTTCCGTGTGGGGTGATGGAACAGCTCTGGAACCAGTGATGTGGGCTGCACAGCACCGGGAAAGCACTCAATGCCCCTGAATTGTGCACTTTAAATTAGTTAAAAGGGTAAATTTCATGTTATGTGTTTTTCTACCACAGAAAGTGCACTCTAAAAAAGATAATGATATATTTGTCCTCCATCCAGGTTCATGCACCGGTTGAATTCCATCCACAAACTCTAGGTAACAAACCAAGTGCATTCCGGGAGTCTAGGCTCGTAGGAAAATAGCCCAGGCTGTGGGCAGAACGGGCAGTGATGCTGAGGTGCCTTGGGAGTGAGAGCAAGGGCTTGACCCTCCCAGTGGGACAGGCAGAGGGACAGGGCCCCGGTTCAGCACGTAAGTGGGACAGAGCTTACAGTGATGCCACTGGGGTGCCCCAGGGAAGTGCAAAACAGGAGACATCTCCTCGCCCGCCTCAGGGACCCAGGAACTAGGGAGGCAGCCTAAGGGCCCGTGGGTGGGTCCCTGGGCCTGGATGCTGCTGCTGCCCCGCTGCCCAGAGACCCCTGAAGCCACCGAGTGCGAGGGGGCAGGGATCCTGTGGAAAGCCACGTGCGAGCCACAGCTGGGAACAGGCCTCAGATGCCCTGCAGAGCAGGATGCCTAATTGTGGAACTCAATTTTGTTTTCATAGGAATCAATTTGGAGGGATTTTCATTTTCAATTATTCAGCAACATCCAATTTTCCCTTCACACCTCGGCCAGACAGGAGGAGAGAAATTGCATATGTCAATCACCCCTGAAAGCGGCTGACCAGCCTGAAGTCACCCCCGCACGGAGGGAGCCTGAGAGGGGCCCTGGGAATGTGCCCTGGCTTTTTTGAGACAAATGGAGACACCAGATGCCTTTTGCCCCAGACTCGGGGACACGGGTTGGCACTTGCTCTCCCTGTCACGGAGAGAGACAGACAGTCTCCAAGCAGCAGGAGTGACAGGCTTGGGGACCAACGCGGGAAGCAGCCCTGACCCTCCCCTCTCCACAGTCCCTCTGTCCCTGTCCACCCAGCGTGTGGGTCCCTGGTTCTTGGAAGTCACAGGAAATACTGGCTCAGACTCCAGAGCCCCCACCCCCGTCCCCATGACTTGAGCAAGCGAATGCACTCATCGGAACCTTGGCTTCTTACTCCTTAGCGTGGACACGGGCACCTCCAGCTCCCGGGCACCGGCAGGTGAAGCACTGGCCCACACCTGGTTAACAGCAGAACCTGGATTCAAAGCCCGAGTCTGGCTGTGGGACCTTAACTCCTCTCCCATCGAGGACGGCACCTGGCATGCACAAGGCTGCTCACAAACAAAACTTTCTGTTGCCTCTGATAGAGCACTTCAGTTCACATAAGCAAGCCCTCAACTCACTTCCAACACAGCCACAAAGTGCCTACCCTGCGCCAGGCCTTGAGCTAGCAGATGAGAATAAAGTGGGTGTTCGTTCATCAGCTCAGAGCCAGACATCTGCGAGCCTCTCCGTGCGGGACTGCTGCCCCCACCCCTGCCCTGGGCCCACAGTGAGTGGGGGAGGCAGGTGTGAAGGCAGAGGTGCCTGGTTATGTACGCTGAGCAGCATGGAGCTCTGAGCTGGGTGCAGTGTGGTTCCCTACTAGTAACAGTAATGACAGGCTAGGGCAGAGTCCCCAGTGCTCTTTTGGATCCTTCCTCTGTGTCAGTCATGGTTCTAAGTTTAATGCCTGGCACTGGAGCCGCACAATTTTGTGACAGGAAAGGTATTTTGGGCCGCATTTCACAGATGAAAGTGCTGGGCACAAAGAGGTTAAGTTACTTGCCGAGGTCTCACAGATTATAAGAGATGGAGCCAAATTTTCTAGCTTGGGTGTCTGGTTCCAGAGAACACACTCTTAACTTGGTTATTAGAGTGTCTCTCCCCCTCCCCCAATGTCTGCTGGGTTGAACCGGCTGGGAGAGCAGAGTGATCTGGCAGCAAGGAGGCCCAGGGGATGATGGAGAACCTGTCAGTGCCCCAACCCAAGCTGGGATGGATGGTGTCCAGACTGGCTGTGGCATCTGAGGTGGCTCCCTTAAGCCAGGTGAGCAGGAGGTAACAGCAGTCTCTTCATCCTCTCCGAAGGATGACTTTGTTTTGATGGGGGTGGCTGGGGTACAGGTGGGGTGGGAGCTACAGAGGTCCTAGGGGCATCTCTGGGCAGTGGGTCTATAGGAGAGGGGAGGAGGGGAGAACTGGCCTCTGTGAGGCTAAGGACCAGCAAGGGTCCTCCCCACCTTCCCAGGGGAGCTGGGCTCACAGGTGGGTGCTGTGATGAGGGACCATTTTAACTACATGGGACCAGAGGTTAGGGAAAGTATCCCTTAGAGCGGGACAGCACTCTGAAATTGGGATCAAGGTCCCCTGATGAGGAACTTGCTGTCAAAAAGAGGGCTGGATGCCACTGGCATGGTTAACTGTCTGGTCCACTTTTTCATCGGGAAAATGGTCCCCTCACAAAGCTCATCTCAGGCCGGCCAGCACACAATTGGAGCCAAGGAAAACATCTGTGTCATGTATCATAAAAGGCTTTGGTACGGCTCCCTCCCTGGAGCCTGGAAGCCTGAAGCGGCTGGTGACCACCAACCACCCCACACACATCCAACTGCCAGCAGGGGCCATGCAGATGGTCCCTCCTTGCCCCACTGGCTCCCTGTCTGCTTTGTGTATAGAAATTAGTGCAGACTCTCTCTCTCTCCTTATATGGTGGACAGTCATATTCCCTTAGCAAACACCTGTGTACCCAGTTCCATGCAAGGTGTCTAAGACACGAAGCTGAGAAAGGCAGTGTGGTGTGGTGGTTAGGAGAATGGACTTGGGTGTCAGGCTGCAGTTTGCATGCTGACCACAGGCGAGTGCTTTAATCCTGTGAGCCCCAGCTACTTCCTCTGTGAAATGGATGATGACCCTGTGCCATGGAGTAGAGGAAAAGTTAGAGGTGATAGTGTAGGCGCTGTGTAGAAGCACAGCTCTCTCTAGTGGTGAGCATTCCATAGCTCCCTGTAGACTAGGACACTGGCCCTCAGCACCGGAATTCCCAGGCCAGTGGGGACAAGTTATTTCAACAGAGTGGGGTGTAGCAAGAGAGGTGGACAGGAAGGCTAGCCCTCTCTGATGGAGGTGAGCCATGAAGGAACTGAGGAGGTGATGTTTGGGGGAGAGAGCATTGATTAGTCATTTCTGTGGCCCAGGGCTAGATCTAGCACATAAAGTGCTCAGAAAATGTGTGTTGAGAGACACTAAAGCTAAGTCTTTAAGGATGAGCTTCCCCAGTGGACATGGCAGATGGACAGGGCGTTGTGGGCAGAGGGA
>NW_005871120.1:2568763-2591145 GCF_000147115.1 Myotis lucifugus
GCACAGGCATGGGGACACAACTCTGATACAGGAACATGGAGTGGAGCCTTCGTGGCACATCAGGCTCACAGGGGGAATGGCAGGAGGCAGGTGGGGCCAGTATCTGGCTCAGGAGAACAAGAGGTTTCAACAGAGAGGTGGCCGGGAGAGGTGTGCTTCTGAAAGATCACCTGGGGCAGAGGAAACCCATGGCCAGAAGCAGAGAGGCCATTGGGAGAGGATATTGCTGAAGTCCCAGGGCCATAGGGTGGCCCTGTGGGTGGAGAGAAAACAGAAGAGAGGAGGGGGAGAGAAAGCATGGGGGAAGGGGAGATTCCAGAGGGAATTAAGACACCTAAAGCTGCAATATGCACACTCATTGATTGCAAGGTGGGAATGAGGGAGGGAGCTGGGTTGGGGGTGATGGATTTGGTGGATGGAGAGTCACTGACTGAGACTGAGAACATGAGAGAAGGAGTCTCCCCCGGGGCCCTGTTGAGTGTGAGGTGCCTGGGAGATATAACCAGGGACCCACCAGTCATGGGGAGATTTAGCTGCAGGCGACAGCACCCAGCTGTCCTCCAACATCACGTGTTGAGTTCTGTTGCCAGATGTCCTCCACAGTCATGACTCTCCATCTTCCGCCCACCACGTCAACAGCTCTTTAAAGCAAAGTCCTGTCTTAGTCTTCAGCTCCTTCTCCAAAGGTAGTGGAGAGAAATGGACGCTGACCATCTCCAACCCAGCGGTACTGTGTGTCTTCAGAGAAGGTTCTCAGGAGATGTGTCTAGGTGGAGCCTGACATGCGGCTGGTGCTGCAGGAATCTGTTGATGGAGTGAAGGAAGGCAGAGTGCCTGTGCTGTTCATGGATCCCTGAGAACAGGAACCGGTGCCCACAGGTGTCCCCTTCCTTGTGGAATTTGAGATCCATATGATGCAAGCACTTGTAGGACATAACTCACAAGGAAACCCAAGCTCTCCTCCTTCCCCTCTCTGAGCCTCAGTTTCCCCACATGCACAGTGCTGACAATAGGGGCTGCTTGAGAGCATCACTGAGTGAGATATGAAAACCACATAGCACAAAGCCAGGCTCAGCGGCAGTTCAGGAATTGGCAATAATGCTACGGTGACAATTCTAATGATTTGCTGCTACTATTGATCTGGACGATGCTGAAGATTATTTCATATCTTCATCCATCACTCCCCTGCTTAAAACCCTTCAAAGATCCCACTGCTCTCATGATGAAGACGTAGAAACTTGATATGGCCTCAGGACCCACTACTAACTCCCGCTTGCATCTCCAGCCTCATCTCAATGAGCTCTCTTTCCCTCTCTCTGTCTCCCTCCCTCCCTCCTCTCCAATAAGGGGCTTGGTTACTACATCCTGCCAAACATCAGCCGGACCTACTCTTGGACCCGAGCTGCGAGATTGTCGGCTTACTCACTTGTTCTCCCATTAATTTCTCACACTCTTACTCATTCAAAAGACATTTATCCATTCCCAGACTCTGTGCCAGGCACTATAAAATTCGAAGTGCCTGATGTTCCCTCCACGAATGGGCTATCAGTTAGCAGTTCATTATCCATCCATACCTTCTTGTCAGCAAGCTCAATTTGAAAAGAAATGTGAGGGGAATGAGGTAGGACAGAAGGACAGTCAGCAAGCTCAATTTAAAAAGAAATGTGAGGGGAATGAGGTAGGACAGAAGGACAGAGATCCAAAAACCCAAGCTGCTCTCCACTCTTGTTTAATTATAGTAACAGAAATGTGGCTGCTTCTAGAAACACCTACCTCCAACACACACACACACACACACACACACACACACACACACACACACACACACATGTGCACAGCGTCCTAGCAGAGGACCCAACTTGGATTATAAAGTAGGGAGAAAGTACAGGAAAGGGGTGTCCTTAGCTGAACCCTAAATGGAATTTGGAGTCTGTTTTTCTGTGGGATTTACTGACAGGTGGGTGGATCTCCAGTCCGGGGTGTTTATTCGCCTGGGAGGAAGAGAGGATGGGGGAAGAAATATTTTCTCTTGGATTCCAAGGAAAGAAGACAACACAGAGAGAATGACATGGCATATTTCTTAGCCTGAATCTTGGGATGAAAAATAATAGAGAAAAGAGCTTCAGATGGCAGATGGAGGAGCTGATTCGTGAAAGACCAAAGAATTTGGGGTTCAGGTGGCATGGTGTGGGGACCTGGTTGACCCACCTTGTGAAGTTGGTCTTGTTTCTTCTGCAGAGAAAAGAAAACTGTGTTGCCTCAGCCAGTGAGATTCAAAGCTACCTGGAAGGCTTTGTGTCTTAGGGGACCTGGGAGTTAGGGGGTTCTTCCTAGATGAGGTAGGAACAGAGCTGAGAGGAACAAGTAGCATACGTCAAGGTATTCCAAAAGACGCCCCCTGCTTATCCCCGCACTGCAAAGCCCAGGATACAGCAAGGGGACAGTGGAGATGCACGTTGAAGAGCATCCTTAAGCAGCCATGGGGTGCCGATGGCAGGTGCTGGTCTGCAAATCAGAACGACACTTCCCATCTTCCCAGAGCACCCACATGAAGACCCAGAGGCTCCCACAACCCAGGTAGCAAATGGTGGGGCATGTAGAAACATAGAAATTTCTAGAAAGTATAGAAATAGGCCTATTCCCCAAAACACCATAGCAAGAGCTGGTGTCCACCTGCTGGGCCCTTCCCAACCCAAAGGTACCAAGAATCACACACCTGGGATCTGAAAGATCCAACTCACCCTAATAGACAGTGACCAGCTGAAGCACCATGCAATATGCATGCCTCAGGCAGGCTTCAACCCGCCCTTCCCTGCCCCCACCCCAGTTCATTACCGAGCTCAGCGTCAGTGCTCTGAGCAGCACCAATTTCTCTGGCTCCGCGGTTCCCGAGAAGGGATAATAAATGTGTTCGGAAGCGTGGGGTGATTTATTAAAGTGCATTGTATTGCAATGGTTTTACAAGAAGATTAATTTTTAATAAAGAAATCTATTACCTCACTCTTTGAGGACCTTCGCACACCTAAGAAAAATGAGTCTCTGCCTCCGTGGAAACTGTTGTGGCTCCTTTCCTGGAACAGGGTCCACTTTGCTCTGCTCAGCCTCCTCCCGAGAGAGGGGGACGGACTCTCTGAGTGGGCTCCAAATAGAACCCGGACCCTCCTGGGTCCAGTAGTGACTGAATGCCCGTTTTTCAGGCTCTTTCCTCAGCCACACTGGCTTTGGTTTTTGATCAGAAAAGCTGCTCCTGTCCTAGTGGCTCAGAGCAGATGAGGGGCCAGACCCCCAGATGCTGGAGGCCAGGCCAGGTGCTGACCCTGGGTCCTCCAGTCAGGTACTTAGGGGCAGGGAGGAATTTAAAGAGCCCACACCACACATGTGACAAAGACATCAAAAAGCCAGTCAGGAATAAAAGGAAAAAGAACTAAGCATTGTTAGTGGATGGGGAGCGGGGAAGGTTGACATCACATACACCTGCCATTCACTACCTAGATGACCTTGAGCAGGTTACATGACCTCTGGGCCTGAATTTCCTCATCTGTGAAATGGGCATTGGTAAAATTTTTAATTAGAAAAGTGAAGTGCTTGGCATAGGATCGTTGACTGTTGTTATTATTGCTGCTATTAATAGCATTGAGAGGAGAGGAAAAACAGGCTGGTGAAGCTGCGATTTGGGGTGCGGGGAGTAATCTTTGTGTAAATGGAAGGCTTCTTAGGAAATAAAATCTCTTTTTCTCTGCTTTGTATTGAATAGTATACCAGAAAATGGGTGTACAATTTTCCAAAGAGACTTCAGCTGAAGCTGAGAGAGAAGGGCAGCCCTGAGATGTGGTCCAGAGAGGAGGGGGGCCTGGCAAACAGTTTCTGGCAACTGAGAGTGGCTGTGGAGACTCCTGCTGGAGGATTTAAACCCAGAAATGTGCCCTCTGGCATGAACAGGTTAGTTAATGTGGAGAAGGTTAGTCATTGAAATGTATTATTATTATGTTATTATCATGCCACTTTATTCAAAAATTAGCTAAGAACCTACCATGTGCCAATTCTGGAATTCGTCTAGCATAATTCCAGGGACACAACCCAGCCATGAGTGCCTTTAATTATACACAACGGTTTAGTACTAAGCTCAGGGTCAGAATATATCATTAAAATTCCCAAATGAGACTGACTCCAAATAATGAAATACCAATAATAACTAATAAATATTAAGCACTTGGTCTCTGCTATCTATACTAAGTACCTGATATATTAGCTTGTTGAATCCTCAAAACAACTTTGTAATGCTGCAACATGGAGACACTATTTGCATAGCTGATAACAGATCGATATTATATAAAAAAACACTGAACATTCAATAATAAGATTTGCCTGTTTTGGTATGCAATATAAATGGAATCCTATACTGTGTGGTCTTTTGTACTCTTTTACTGAGCACAGTGCGTTCAAGGTTCATTCACATTGTAGCATGTGCCAGTATTTCATTACTTTATATGGTTGAGTAATATACCACAGCATGGATAGACCCATAAAGACAAAGCAGATTAGTGCTGGTGATGGGGGGAGGAGTGAATGGGGAGTGGCTGCTTATGGATACAGGGTTTCTCTTTGGAGTGTTGAAAAGGTTTCATAACTGTCTAGTCAATGGCTTCCCAACATTGTGGGTGTAACTTAATACCACTGAATCATATGCTTTAAAATGGTTAAAAAGGTAACTTTTATATTATGCATGTTTTACCACCATAAAATATCCCAATACTGAGAAAATAATCAACCCAAATAAAAAATGGGCCAAAGATGTGAGCAAACACTTCACCAAAGGCAATCTATAGATGACAAGCCAGTGAAAGATGCTCAACGGCATTAGTCATCAGGTAAATTAAAAAAACACACACAACAAAATGAGATAGCACCACACACCTATTAGAATGTCTAAAATTAAAACAACTACTCATACCAAATGTCAGTGATGATATGAGGAACCAGAACTCCCATGTGTGACTGGTCGGAATATAAATGGTACAACCAGTTTGAAAAAACAGTTTGGCAGTTTCCTAAAAAGTTAAAAAACATTCACCTACAAGTGATCCAGCCATTGCACTTCCAGGAATTTACCCAAGATCAATGAAAGCATATGTCCATACAAAGACTTGTCCACAAATATTTGGCATTATTTGTAATACTCCCAAGTTGGAAACAAATCAGTGTCCATCGCCCTAACCAGTTTGGCTCAGTGGATAGAGCATCGGCCTGCGGACTGAAAGGTCCCAGGTTCGATTCCGGTCAAGGGCATGTACCTTAGTTGCGGGCACATCCGCAGTGGGGGGTGTGCAGGAGGCAGCTGATTGATGTTTCTCTCTCATCGATGTTTCTAACTATCTGTCCCTCTCCCTTCCTCTCTGTAAAAAATCAATAAAAATATGTTTTAAAAAAATCAGTGTCCATCAGTTGGTGAATGGATAAACAAATGTGGAGCAGTGAAATACTGCTCAGCAATAAAAATCAGAAAATACTGCTATTTGCAACAACATGGGTGAACCTGAAAACCATTACAGTAAGTTAGAATAGCCAGGTGCAAAAGACAACATATTTTTATTCAATTTATATAAAATGTCCAGAAAAGACAAGTTCATAGAGATAGAAACCAGATCAGTAGTCTTTTGGAACTTCAGAAGTTGCCTGGAGTTAGATGTTGGGGGAATGGGGATTGACTGCAAATGAAATATTTTTGGAGATGTTTTGAAAACTGGTTTGGGGTGATGATTGCACAACTGTATAAGTTTACAAAACTATATTTGTATTCTTCATAAATAATAGGTGAATATTATAGTATGTCAATTATATCTCAATATTGCTTTAAAACAGTATATACCCTGTGATCCTATTTACATAAAACTCTAGAAAATGCAAACCAATATAGAGATTTAGAAACCATGGTTGTTTGAGGAGGGTGGGAACAGAGAGTGGTAGGATGAGAGATAATAAAGGAGCAGGAAACACTTGGGAGTAATGGATATTTTCATGGTCTTGTGATATGGTTTTACAGTTATATGCAAATGTCAACACATCAAATTTTATGCAGTTGTTTTGGTCTCAATTATACCTTTAATTTTTTGTTTGTTTCTTTTTAGGGAGAAAAGACTCTCAGTTGAGGGTAACCTGATTTGTTGTGGCCATTGCATTTTGCACACACATCCTTGGCTCGGATGGGAGATACCAGGAGTGGCTCAGTATTAAATAGAGTAAACTAGGAGGCTTCAGTCCAAGGGGGATGGAAGCCTGGGTTTATTTTATGCAGACCCTGCTCTTAATGTCCAATCATGTAGAAGGGAGAGTAGCATAACTTAAGACTTAGAGGACTGAATTAGGAGCCACCCCAATGAGTGCATTTCAACATAATTACCTCTTTAAAGATGCTATCTCCAAATACAGTCACATTCTGAGGTATTGTGGGCTAGGATTTCAACATATAAATTTTGGGGACACACAACTCAGCCCATAATCCCTTGTGAGGATACAGATGTAGAACCAGCAAGCCTGGTAGGTATCAGGAGCCACAGCAAGAAGGAAGGAGCATGCTGAAAGAAAAGGATGGGAAATCCCAGATATAGCATCCATAATAACGTCTGTGATGTGGAATATTTTTTTTATAGATTGTGCTATCTTGGGCAGATGTGACTCCTGAAGTGTGGGGTACTCTAACTCCTCAAAGTGTGGCCCTGACCAGCAACATTAGCATCCCATGGGAGCTTGTTAGAAAGGCAGCATTTCAGCCCCACTCAGAACCACAAACCAGTTACAAGATCCCCAGGTGTTTCCTGGGCCCATTCGAGTCTGAGAATCACTGGTCTAGACTCCAAACTTCTTCCAACTTCCTCCCCCTCAGAAGCCAGGATTTCCAGAATCGATCCCTATTCAGTCAGCCCACTTTGTTCCATCCTGTTTGTACACTAGTGTGGTTACCTACACAATTAAGTTATAAAGAGAATCTAAGGAGTCCTATTAGCAAATTGGTTTGCAGCCAGTTTATTTCCTGGTTGTGCAAATGTGTGCGGTAATGACCCATTTTAAAGTAAGTGAAATTAGCCCAGAAACCCAGCTCCACCTTTTTCAGCCAGGCAGCTTCGAGATGAGCTGGGAGGGTGTTGGCTCATAAGGGGTCCTGGTCCTGTGGCCTCCCCAGGATGATGCAAAGTGGTGAAGGAAATGCTAGGAAATGCTTGGGTGGTTGGAGCTCCAAACTGAGGCCCAGAGGAGATGCAGCTGAGGTTCACAGGCCCAATGAAGGGAAAGGAGTGAGTGGCAACTATTGTCCCAACATCCACAGCATCGATGGAGGTTGATCCCTCGCCCTCCACATTTCACAGGAGGAAAAGGAGGCTCAGAGTGCTTATATAATCATGCCCTTATCACCCAGCAAGTGAATGGAGGAGCCAAGATTTAAACCCAGGTGTCTAACACCAGTGACTGGGCACCTAACTTTGACACTGGGCCAGGCTCAGCTGTGGGGGGTGTCAGGGGCAACAATAGCTTCTCCCTGAGATCTTGCAAAGACATTTTTTCTATTAGGCTGTTTCATCTCTTCCTGGAGGCCCTGCCCCTGCCTCAGGAAAGGCTGGCTGCTTGGGAAAGTGGCTCTGAGGGGCTTAGAGAGAGACTTTGGGAGGATCAGTGGGCTAAGAAGTAAGAAGGACCCCTGATGTGTCAGCTCCTGAGGGCAGAGCCCGGTGGAGAGCATCCAGCAGCCACAGCTAATTAGGAAAGCTTATCCCAGGGCATCGCCAGGTTTGTTTAGCGTTCAGATCCAGCCTCTCCCACTGACTATAATCCCTGGCAAAACCCGACTTCCTAATGAACTCTGGATAGCTGCTTTCACTCTCAGGGCCTGATGTTAACCCTTGGGAAGCAAAGCAGATTTGCCACCTGTTGGTCTCCCTCTGGTGGCCAATAAGAATGAGAGGAAATAAAAGAATGTGAGGTAATGAGGGAGGCAGGTCTGCTTAGCAAAGACTGGGGGCCACCCTATCTTCTTTAGCTTCAGTGTCAAAGGGAAGCATTAATACCAATCATTCCCTTACCCCCTGGGGGTGTTAGCACCTTGTACCCATGGCCATGACCATTTATCAACTCACTGCGAACCTGGCTGTGCTGGTATATGTCCTGAATGGACAGCCCTCACTTGTCCCATGGATCCACTCTCTGCTCTTAACCCCTTCTCCGCTGGAATGCGGACTGGCAATGACTTGACCCTCTAATGAAGGTCACATTCATGTCAAGCAACCTCTCCTATAGCCTCCGGGTTCTAGCAACTCCTCCTTTCTCAGCCTCTTGAGACCCAGGGGTGGTAACAGCTCCTTCCTGTTGCTTAGCCCGCAGGAGGCTGCACCCTCTCATATCTGTCTCCCTTAGACCTGCCTGCTCTTTGATAAGCAATCCTTATACTACACTCTTCTCAAATCTTGCATGACTATATGTCATCTCTTTCTGGCAGGGACCCTGACCCACATAGAACCTAACTTATTTGATCTCTAAACCTCAAATATAATTCTAAAGCATAGGCATTATTAGCTTTCTGTTGGAGATGAGGAAACTGAGGCTCAGACTTCAAATATGCATAAATAGCCCAAGGACATACAATACATTGTTCATAGAATTTTGAACTTATGAAGTCTAATTTATGTTTGTGACGGATGTTTGTGATAGATAGATAAGAGCTTATTGGATGAATGGATGGATGGATGGATGGATGGATCCAGCCTATCGGACTCTCTCTTATCCAGTATTTAAATCCAGGCTTTCTTCTAGAATCATGGCTTAGTGCCGCCTGTAACCTAGGTCTCCTCAAAGACCCTTGGCCAAATTGACCCCTCCCCAGCTCTCAGCCCAACCCAACACCAGATCAGCTTCGTCGAAGAGCACCATTATTTGAGGAGCTCAGTCTTCCCCAAACTGTATTTTTCCGCCCCAGAGCCTCTGAGTCACAGCAGCCCTTTGCGCTTCATCTACAAAATTTTCCAATATACTGCAGTTTTAGTGGGACTATTAAAAACCTGTCAGAGAAATGCTGGTAATGGCAAAAGCATTCCTCAGAGGCCGTCAGTTCCCCCCATATCCATCAGAGCTGCCCTGCACAACAAGGAGGCTCTCATTTAGAATGTGTCAATTCTGATTATTAATGTGGGGAGAACACCTGCTAAGTATGTTTGTCTGGGAGGGGAGCTTGGCAGGAAGCAAGGGCAACTGCAGCTGTAGCTGCAAAGAAAACCCTGGTGTCCAGGCCCAACTTGCTGAAGGCCACCGTAATTAATTAGGACTTTGCTATCATGGCACACGTGGAGGGGAAGGGAGCGGGGAGCACAGTGGAGAGGGCGATACAGCACTCAGAGGGCACGCTCCCCCATGCCTGGGTGGAATACAATTCATACTTAGAGTCCACAGCACGGTGACATGTTCATTTTTCCTCAGATCTGCTTGCTCATGAAACACCTGGAGACTCCCTACACAGTTGTCCTTGGGGTTCAAATCTTGTCAGTGAACAGGATAGCTCTGCTCTAAAGCCCTAACTAAAGCCCTTCTGGATTACAGATGAAGACTCCATCACTGCCACCATTAAACAAGTTTATGTATCCACTTGTGTATTGATTCCATCCATGCATGAATGTTCACATCTCTCTCTCTCTCTCTCTCTCTCTCTCTCTCTCCATCCATCCAAGCAGCAATCCATTAATTCTTGTATTATTGCTTCATTTAACTGGCATTCATTGAGCAATTACTCAATTCCACAAAATATGGTGGTCATGATGAATTGGACATAGGTCCTTGATCTCGAGGAGTTCTCAGTATAGAAAGAAAGACATGTATGTGGGTAATATGATCCCAGAAAGAGTGGATGCAGCAGCAGACCACCTGCAATGCTGGGGACAGGACTTCCAGAGGAAATCTCTGAGCTGGGTTTTGAAGGCTGAGTAGGAATTTGACACCCATGGAAGAGCAAGATCATTCTAGGCAGAGAAAGCAGCATATACAAAAGCATGGAAATTTGATTACTGGTGGGAATTGTAAGAGGTGAGGCAGAAGACCAAGAGAGGAAACAAGACACTTTCCAAAAGTCCCAAAACAGGCAACAGAAGCAACATAATCATGGTGGAACATGAGGTCCTAGAGAGGGAAGCAGGGAGGAAAATAGCACATCCTATTCAATTGGCCGTATCCCCTCTGCACCTAACATGGTGCCTTAAATACAATAAGAGTTCAATGCTATTTGTAGAAGTCTATAACTTTATTAACTCAGCCCTGTTCATCAAGTGCCAATGAATGCCCACCACACATGCCAAAGAGTGGAGGGATGCCTGGTGGGCACTCATTAACCACAGCACATCAGGGCTGAGCAGTGCCTGGCACAGAGAAGACCCTCCATAACAATGTATTGAATGAGAGAATGAATGTCAGGAATCATGCGTGTGCTTCACGTTCATGGTGTCATGGGAATGCTTACTGCAAACTTACAAAGAAAGTAGTACTGTTCTCATAGGCAGGTGAGGAAACTGAGGCTGGGGGAAGTGAAGTAACGTGCTGAAGGCCCACACCTGGTGAGGGGGAGCTGGGATTGGAGTCCAGGGCTTTTGTTTCCAAAGCACCTGTGATTTCTCTGCCACTCTTCCAACACCCCTCCAGAAGTCAGTAGAAAGAGGACCTGTGTTCGTCAAAGAAGAACCAAGCCTGGAGCCATAAGGATGCTGGGAACTTTGCTTGATACCAAGGTGGCTGGGGGTTATTGAAGAAGGACATGAAAGCACAGGAGATGTTTTGTTTTTTTGGTGGGGGAGGGGGAGGTTAGAAAACTGTGGCTGAATTCCCATGTACTTGATTCCTGCCATTAGCTGGATCCTCATAGAAAAGAAATCTATAGGGTCTAGCTTCAATTTAGCATCTGGTCATCCACATGGGCCCAGACATGCTCCCCCTGGAGAGAAAGATCCTAACACTTTCTCTCCATGGATGAACACATAGTTCCATCAGTAGTATTTCCTGTGTGAATTTATGGTGATGGAGGCTTGGAGAATAGGAGGGACAAAGAATCACTTTACCCTAGTGCAGGCCCCCAGCTGGGAGATCTCTGAACACAAGGAGCCCCGTCCCCTACACTTGTCTGATGCCCTGCAGATAACCATCTTTGGGGGAGATGGTGGGAAACCAGTTCCCACCGTCGCTTCCATCTCAGAATAGACAAGATTGGTTCCCTGAACTCAAGCAGAAAGATTCCTTTAGCCTCAGAAAGGAAAAAAAAAATAACTTAAATCTTCTCCTTGCTCAAGCTCAACAGCTCCAATTTGGGGAATTATTGTAGGCCTTCTTATGATGGGGAGCTTAAAGGGCAAAGTTTGGGCTGCAAATAAAATTGAGTGCACTGAGCAAAGGGGAGTTACACCAGCCTGGGAACGTTTTAAGGAGCTTATATGCAACCCCAGAGAACAGCTTATTACACCTCGGCTTCCTGGGAACCTGAAGATCAGATTTAATCTGTAAAGAGGTCCCGTCAAGGTCTCCACAGCCAACCCAGCCTCCAGCAGACCCAGGCTGAGGTGGCTATCTCCCCAGCTGACAATGCACACGGCCAACTGTCAGGGAGAGCATGTCCGGAGTGGCCATCCTTCTCTCCTTAATGCTCCATTTCCCCGCCTAATGTATAGCTGCTCTGCATACGTAAATTCCAGGGCCAGCAAAATTGAACGATCTGATTCTTAACAACGCCGGCAGTAATTTCATCACCCGGATCACTCTCTGTGCCTGTCAGCATGGGCGGGGGGAGTCCTGTGATGCTGGGTAAACTCACCAGATGGTCCATCTCCATGAGCTGCACATTACTCCTGCCGTTACAACTCACTCTTTGTAAATCTCAACTGTTTAGTGACCTTCGTGTCAGTATTTTTTGCCCAGTTAGCCTTTCAACCTCCTTCCCCAAAGTAGCCAATCCACATTCAGTCCCCCCAGAACCCTGTCCCTGCGCCTGTAGCCAGACACATATGTCCTTTTTTCTGAGTCACTGCTCCATGCCACCAAGTATATTACTGCCTGGAAAATTAACTCGCACACTGAGAATAATCACAGAAAAGAAATTTGTTTTCCTACAAGGTTGTTTTCCAGCTGTTTTAATGCAGACAATTTTACCCTGAAACCCAAATTGAAAAAAAAGAGAGAGAGAGATAGAGAGAGACTTTAAAATCTGCATAATTTGAAAGTGCTTAATGTAAATTAGATAGATCAGCCTAATTTTATTTCAGTACTTTTTAATTGCATTTATAATTAGTAAAATACATTAATGTGCTACACAGAAGGTCAGGAGTTCTGGAAAAGGGATCTAATTAAAATGCCCTCCTGCATTTCTGTCACACATGCGCGGGGAACCGGGGGCCTGCTTCTGACCACACTCTGGACCGGGACCATTTTTACCTCATTGTGTCTTCATCTAAATCCTCGATCCTGTGATCAGACAGCTCCTGGTGGGGAATATCCCCAGCCCTGTCACTCACCTGCTTAAACTTCCCTTTTTGAGGCTCCCAATGAGTCTATGGCAAATGTAAAAGGCCCGATTCCATTGGTCCTCATATGGCAGGTATTTTCAACAATAACTCACTTTCCCCTGGCATTTCCCTCCCTTGCCCTCTGTCCATTCCACCAGCAAGGCCTGTCTATGCTTCTGTCTTAGTACAGGGATGCAAGAGCAGCAGGCAGCAAACAACAGTGACAGAAGGTCTCCTTGGTTGGCCTGTCATGTGCCTCTCCAGGCTCTCTGAGGACCTCAACCACCAACAGCATTCTGGTCACTCCTCTCTATAGTAATATTAATAATAATAATAATAATAATAGTAATGCAGTAGTAATAGTAGTAGAATCGGTCATTTTTTTCACCTTTAATGTGTCCCCAAAGTCACCCTGAAACTAGGGAATAAGGCCCTGAGACACTGGATCACACCCATTTCACCACTGTTGCTCAAGATCAGGGCAGATGGCCACTGTATTGCTCTCTGGGAGTCTGGCCACTGCACAGCAATGAATCCTGCTCTACCAAAGCTGGGCATCCTGGGGAGGCCAGGTGCAGTCTATCTACAAAGGCCCAGCCTCTCCCTCCCTCCACCCATGTCCATCGAGCCCTGGTTACAGGATGTCCCCCACCAGTTTGCTCCTCACTTCCTTTTGCCTGTTAGTTTCCCATTATCATAGGCACTGTTAAACCAGGAGAAATGGGATGGACTCCGTGATTAACTTGCCTCTAGCTCTCGTGGCTAATCCAAAATTAAGCAACACAGTGTTGGACGCATTAGACCACTTCATTATGGGGTTAATCTGGCCCTCCTGTCCTCAGCACACTTCCCACTATTTCTGGAACAATCTGGGTCATTCTACAGTTTCCTATATCCATTCTCTGTGTTTATCAATTTCTCACAGTGTATCAGTGGAATATATATTTATATACTCTTATATATACACTTACATATGAACAGACATATATGCTATACAGGAGAAATGAAACATGCATATACATCTTTGGAGAAATGCATATTCACTTTCTGAGGACAGATATATTTAGCATATGAAACAGAACACCCATGTATAGCAACACTTCCCCCACTTATTTTTTAAATTAATTTTAAGAAATTAAACATACCACATTATATTCTGGGAACTAACATTTGTTGAATATGTAGATGCATTAAGAGCTAAATGTATACTGATTGATATTTTTTCAGTAATCCTCTCCACAGCTCAATGGGGTAGCTCTTAGAAACCTCCCTTTGGCAAATGAAGAATCTGAGGTTCAGGGAAGCTCACCCGAGGTCTCATAGGAAGTGGCAGAACTGGACTCAAACCCAGGCCTGTCTGAGATAGGCATGGTCTGTACCTCCAGGCCACACCCACATTGACCAGGCAGTGCCCATAAAGTGCAGAACAGCTCAGACCCCTGATCATGATTTTTGACTCTGGCAACACTTTAAAGTTTTCCTCCTACCTCCATTGGGCAAAACAAAACATCTAGGAAAAGGAAATTTTGCAGGCCCCCAAGCTGGGAGATCTCTGAACATAAGGAGCCCTGTCATCTTCATAAGAAACACTTGATACATGTAAATTTCATGGAGGAAAGCAGAAAGGTGAGTGATCTGGGGCTTAATACCCAGCTTCCAATTCTTGCTACC
Source organism: Myotis lucifugus (assembly GCF_000147115.1). Classification (NCBI taxonomy): domain Eukaryota; kingdom Metazoa; phylum Chordata; class Mammalia; order Chiroptera; family Vespertilionidae; genus Myotis; species Myotis lucifugus. The sequence continues at coordinate 2,582,950 of NW_005871120.1, forward strand.
CTAGTGATGCCTCATGGAGATGCCTCTATCCTATAATGCCAAACTACTTGAAGTTCCACAAACTGCCAGCTTGTTCAAACCTCCATGCCTTTGCCTGTGCTGTGCCACCTACTTGGGAAGTCCCAAGCCTCTCTGATCCTCCTGGAAAACAAGTCCTTTCAACCCTTTGAAACTGAGCTCAAACATCTCCTTCTCAGCAAAGCCTTCTCTGACCCTAGCTAACAGTGGCTCACGGTGGGGAGAAATCAACTCTGCTTGGAGGGTTGTCATATCATAATTTGTTGGTTAAATTTTCTGAGGGGCAAATACATTACTTATATTACTAAGGACAATCATAATCATAGAGAAATCTATGTGCTGGGACTTTAATAAGCAAGTCACACCCATCATATCCACAACTTACTCACAGCAACCCTAGTAGTCACGTTTATCCATGTTTTTCAGATGAGGAAGTGGAAACTCAGAGAGGTTAAGTAACATGTCCAAAGTCACACAGCTAAGAATTACTGGAACCGGTATTCAAACCCAGGCTGTCTACTCTATAGATTCCTAGGGCCTAACTCAGAGTAGATGCACAATAAATGCTGTTTGAAAATATCAGAGGTGCGTATTTACTGCAAGCCTCTCCCACTGTGTCCCAACTGATTAACCTCAAGCAGACGGAGTGAGGACATCCTTCCAGAGCTTGTCCTGCTTGTCCTCAGGCCCCGTGACTTACCTAGAAGTCGATATTTCATTATGAGCCCATCATGCAGGTCAGTGTAATAATTAATGACTATCTGCCGGTGTGACTGCTTATCGTATTTTAGCTTAATTCCAATAAAATCTAAATGGTCTATTAATTTTCCTAATAAATTTAGATATGGCCTCTGACCGCAATCTGGCTTTGATTAGCTAACAAAATATTTGAAGATGGGCCAAGCTGGCTCTTTCAAATATTTCAAGCAAATAACACTTAACTAGATTTAGGATTTTCTGAGTCAGCTTATGGCCGCTCTCAGCAGTGAATAAGGGAAGAGGACAGCTTCATAATTGGTCCCCGGTGACCTAGAGCAGAGCCACCCTAGGGAGCCATCTAGATAGGGGTTTGGAAGCCAAATATGGCCAAAACAACAAGGAATAATATATCCTCAGTTATAAGAAGAGCAGAAAGGAGCAGCAGGGAGTAACTCCCAGAAGTACTTACAGGAGGGACCCACTAAATGTATGTATACAGCCACCTTTTTGAGAATGCCCACCCGAAAGATGTCGTGCAAGTCTACAGTTTGGTGAAAACCCCAGCACATGGTTTTTACCCTCAGAGACCGAGAAGAAAATGAAGAAAGATGGGAAAGTGAGAATGTTCTTCCACAGGCTCCTTGCATGACTGGTTCCTCTTACCCTTTAGGTCTCAGTGTCAATATCAACACTGCAGAATTCCCCCAACCTCTCCACATAAAGATGACTCCACTGCCCCCCCACCCCAATCATTTCTTCATCACGGAACCCTGCTTAATTTTCTTTATGGCACTTATTAGACTCTGTATGCTTTTATAGACTTGGACAGTGGTTGGCACATAGTAGATGCTCAATAAATATTTGTTGAATGAGTGAATAATTGATGGATGGACAATGATGGATGATGAGAGGTCATACAAAGGTTAAGAGAAACAAGAAGCAACAGATAACATAGATGAAGTCAAACAGAGCTGGGTTTAAATCTTGGCCTTCTCTCTTGGCTATCTGGATAAGCATAAACAAATTATTTAGCCTCTCTGTTCCTCCGTTTCTTCATCCATAAAATGGGGTTAATATTAGTGCCTCTCTTATAGAGTTAGAGTATCAAATAGGTATTGATGTGTAAATGACTCAGTATGGTAGCTGGAACATAATTAGTGCTCATTAAGAGTTAGCAGCTATTGTCATTGTCATCATCATCTTCATTGTCATCACCTTCATCATTGTCCTTATCAGGGTATGCAGGCATCACCTGATCACCCCTGGGATCCACCTCTCTAGCCTCAGTCCAGCTCATCTTTAGAACCTAATCTGTGGCAGCACTGCTCCTTCTCTTCCTCTCTCTGAATCCAAATGATACTCTCTGAGGCCCTTGATCACATCACAGATCCTTCCACTGTCCCAGGACCTAGAAGGAAGTGGACACTCAATCAATGTGGACTGACCAAGGTTCTCACGCTGGATTAACCAATGCAACCCTGATCCCTTATTCTTGGCTTGGCAAAGGCTTTTTTCCCCTGACAGGTCTGTATCATTCACATCCCCCAATATACTCCACATGGGCTACATGCACTTCCCTCCAAATCCAAAGCTTTGCATTTCAGAGTCCAACTCCAGACAGTGGTGGGTTCCTTAATGTGGGGTTCCCCATTTCTGACACCAGCCTATGAGCAGATTATGACCTTCCATAATAGCTCACCAAAGCCCAAGCATACCTTCACACAGAGATAGAACTCTTCCCCTGGCAGTCTGCAAGCTGAACTGCAATACCCTTCAATGACCATCTAGAATGCATTGCTCAGCCCTATGCAAATGTGAAAAGCCAACTGCAGTGCCAATGTCTTTGAACACAGGGGATTATTGATGCAAGTGGTGAGTGTTGTCAGACCTGTCACCAGGAGAGTAAACAAAATAACTCATTAAAAGATGCAAGAGAGATTGTGAAGCAGTAATGGCTTTAGATGGCAACAAAATGAAGCAAACATAAACATGAGGGAAGAATGGAATCGGATATCTTCCTGGCCTAAAGTCAGATGTGATGAGGGAGGTATGGGCATGTATAACAGGGAAAGATGATCTATCTCAGAGGTCAGCGAAGGCTTTTTGAAGAAGTGGCATTTGAGCTGAGACTTGCAAGAGAAATGGTTGGGGGATTGAGAGGAAAAAGAATTCCAGGCCAAGGGAACAGCGTGTTGAAAACAACAAGGTAGAATAGATCTTGGTCCTTAATAGGAACCAAGCAGCTCAGTGTAATTGGACACATTAGTGAGGAGAAGAGAGAGGAAATATATCTTGCCATTTATGCATGTCTCAGTCAGCCTGGCTATATAACAAAAATACTGTAGACTGGGTAGCTGAGGCAACATACATTTATTTATCACAGTTCTGGAAGCCGGGAGGTCCAAGATCAAGGTGCCAGCGGATGTGGCATCTAGTGGGGACCTGCTTCCTGGTTTGCGGGTAGTCTTCTTCTTGCTGTGTCCTCACAAGCAGAGAGAAGGAACTCTAGTCTGTTCCTCTTCTTATAAGGATACTAATCCCATATCATGATCTTATCTAAATTGAATTGCCTCTGATAGGCCACATCTCCTAATATCATCCCATTGGGGGTTAGGGTTTCAACATATCAATTTGGACAAACATACAGTCCACAAAAATGAGTTAGGTCTTTTGTTAGATGTTTCTTATACATCGCCACTGATCTATTACTCTTTCCTTGCTCTGGGTGAGGAACCATGATCAGACCCTTTGTGTAGCTTGGCCAGTATTCCTGCAAGTAGAGAGAAGTGGAGTTCGAAGAAAGATGTATTGGTTTGCATGTGATTCCTCTTCTCCTTCCAAGAACCATATAGATGATAATGGGTATGTTCCTGAAGGAATGCACAGTGAGTGTGAAGACCGGACATGACGGGACCCTCGTACTATATGTCGCCATGATAGGACTGCAGCCTCTTGGCTACTAATATGTAAGATACCCCACCAGCCACTGCAGATGTTTAATATTGGATAAGCAGTCAGGAGTTAATTAAATGTTAATGTTCAGTCACTTGAAATTAAACATTAGGAATCTCAGCTTTATTTGTAAGTTTCCTAAGCTATCATTGAGGTGTTCTGCTTGGCTTCCTGCCCCCTGGGCTGCCCTCCTCCTCCAGCTGGATCCTCCTCCACAGGCAAACTCACTTCACTCACCACATGCCTAGATACAGCATCTGAGCTGCCTGGCAGCCATACTCCTCCACTGAGCAAGTCTAAAAGGCTGAACACCTCCCCCACCACACATGCATGTACACACATGCTGATATTGAGTTTCAAATAAGGCAAGTCTACCTATAATATCAGAGTTATTTCAGTATTTGCAATGCTTTAAAAATGACACAGCACTTTCAGGAACATACTTAGATTTGACCTCATAGTGAGAAGATGACAATGATGATACTGATGTTGGAAGAGAAGGAGAAATAAGGGGGAGGAAGAAGAAAGTGAAGGCAAAGATGGAAAGGAAGAGAAGAAGAAAAATGAGAAATAAAAAGCCATGGCAGAAGGGCCATTTCTTAAGTGTTTTCTGTACATTTTCATGCGACTTCACAACTCCACAAGGTAGAGATTGTTATCATTCTCATTTTACAGAGAAAGAAACCAAAGCCCAGGGAGATTAAGTCATATGCCAAAGGGCACATATGGGCTTTGGTATCAAGACTGATAGTTGAAATCTCATTCCCTTAACTACAAATATCACATATATGAGAAAAAGTAAATTTCAGAGAAGTTGAGAGGTTTGGTCAAGAAATGAAAGTTTTATGATCTTACCCACAAATGAGGAAATAAAGCTCAGAAAGGGTACCTGGCTCCCCCAATGTCACACAGCTTTATGTGAGCATCAGGGCTGGAACCCTGGGTCCCTGGGTCCTAGGAACTTTGTATGTGTGAACACTCACACTTACCAATCCAGGCTCTCTCCAAGCCCAGAATTCTCCTGGTAAGAAGGCCTAGGACCTCCAGCATCCTTGACAGTTTGCAGAGTTCTCTATTATATTTCAGCCTAGAGCACTGCTCTAGAGTAGCTGAGGAGCAGGAAATCTCGGGTTGAAGAAGGAGGGTCTCCCACCTCTTCCCAGGAAGGCAACACCTCTGTGCTGGCACTTCACTTTCAGCGCCATGGCCACTGCCACCCCCAACTCCCCTGACCTCTCCATGGCAGGAAGCCTGCGCTCGGCACCTACGTCAATGTGCTGAATTGAAAATCAGGGAAAATCCGCACCAGGGGAGATGTCTAATCAGGGCGCAGGTTTCCATTTCCTTCTCAGTGGCATGTTGACAAAACAAGAGGAGACAGAAACAAACATGGTTAAGCTAACTTTCGGAGACGAGCCAGCAAGAAGTGAGAGCAGCCAGGGCTGCCTCTGGCCCCCGGCAAGGAGGAGCCAGAGGGAACAGCAACAGCAGGGCCTCACCAGGGCTGGGCTGCTGGCCCTTCCAAGCAGCTCCCAGAGGCGAACTGTAAAGCTAGAGAAGATCGAGGTCAGCCTATTAGAGGGGGCTGTGGGGGAAATGTGTCTCTCCAACAGACACCTGGAAGCAGCTTACGGTTTCAAAAATATGAAGCATCTACAGCTGTGCTTCTGTCCCTCCAGCTTACCCTAAAGAACGCAGGGAAGGATTACAGAGGGTTAGGCAGCAGCAGTACCAGTGCTGACCATTCAGGGAGACACCAATCGGTGCCATGAGTCCATATGTGCCACTCCTTCAAAATTGGTCTTGCCCCCTGGTCTATTTCACAGGCCCCAAGATTAGGGCCCCACGATTTTAAATTGCTTGTCCAAGATAACCAGCTGTACGGGGTTCAGAAATCATCCCTCTGAGCTGCTGGTTTGCAGAAGAGGAAACAAGTTTCAGGAGGACAGAGCCCTGCCAAGGTTGTCTTTCTGGCTTGATCATCTTGCTGGCTACTTTCAAAGTAACCATTTGGGCCACAGCAGCAATCATCATTTTCCCTACTCTTCATTTCCAGAGGAAAAAGTGCCTTTTAGTGGAAATCCAGCAAAGGATATTTAGGTCAAGCAAACACGTCAGGGTGTTGTGGGTTCATGTCCGTGCGAATACATGAGGCCCCACCTTGGCTAACGTTTTCTATTCTGCAGGATGCAGCCTGGGGCCAGACAGACCTGGATTTGGACCCAGCTTTCATGCTTACTGTCATGTGACTTTGGACAAGTCACGTAATTTAGCTAAGCCTCATTGTTCCTGGAACTGGGAGAGTTATCCATTTGCCCACAAACTTTTGAGTGCAGGAACTCTCTTGGGTGCTGAGAGTAGGGTTTTGAACAAGACAGACCAAAACTCAGTGCTTGGAGCATATCTGAGTGGGGATTATAATAGGACCCAGGTCGTAGGTTCACTGTGAGGACTAAAGAGATATTACATATAGTGGTCTAAGAACAGTGCCTCCAGTGAGCTTTCACTCAACAGCTAATGTCTGTTAAAATAATAGAATTATTAATATTACCATTTTCTTAAAACATCATTCTACTGGTCAATTTTTAAAGAATCGGATTGAGCTACATATTTTTTCAAAATATATTTTTATTGATTTCAGAGGAGAAGGGAGAGGGAGAGAGATAGAAACATCAATGATGAGAGAGAACATTGATCGGCTGCCTCCTGCACACCCCACACTGGAGATTGAGCCCACAACCCAAGCACGTGCCCTGACTGGGAATCAAACCGTGCATGACCTCCTGGTTCATAGGTCGATGCTCAACCACTAAGCCATGCTGGCCTGGTGAGCTACATATTTTTAAAGCAATAGATGACAAAAGAAAGAAAATAGTTGTCTATATCACTTGGGGAGCATTTAAGCATGGGCTATGATGAGTGAGGTAACTTGGGATGTGAGAAATTAAAGAAGGCCCAGCATCTACTTTCCCCAAAAGTAGCACAGGTTCCTGGGAGAAGCAAACAGGAGAAGGGTGGTGACTGGGTATGTGCCATGTACCAGGCATCTCACCCTCCTCTCTCTTCTTCATTTTAACAGCAGCCCCACGGAGCAGCTGCAATGGTCTCCATGACATCAAGGAGAGAGAGGGGGCTTAAGGAGGGTAAGACATGTTTTCCTCCCACAGGGCCGGGATGTGAGCCCAGACCCCTGACACTATGAGGGTGTTTTCTTTTCACTGCCCATGCTATTTTTGAGTGAATCATTTTACGGTTTTTTTCATATTTTTTAAAAAATTAGCCCTAACTGGTTTGGCTCAGTGGATAGAGCGTTAGCCTGCGGACTGAAAGGTCCCGGGTTCGATTCCAGTCAAGGGCATATACCTTGGTTGCGGGCACATCCCCAGTAGGGGGTGTGCAGGAGGCAGCTGATCAATGTTTCTCTCTCAATGATGTTTCTAACTTTCTATCCCTCTCCCTTCCTCTCTGTAAAAAATCAATAAAATATATTAAAAAACAAACAAACAAAACTAGACTTACCACGCCTAGAGAGGAAGGAGATAAAAATAAAGCTTTTCATATAGTCCAACTTTCTCTGGACCTTTGACATTGAAATATGCATGGATATTTCCCCCTTGCAAACCTCCTCCACATACACCACGTTCTTCTCTCCTCCCTGGGACACACTAGGCTCCCTCGCAGTTGGGTATGGCCATGTAACCCAGTTATGGTGGGTAGAGTGTGAAGGGAAGGCAGCTCACCCCTCACAGGCCTGTCAATACAAATTCTCAACATGAGGCCCTCACCCTCTTTTCCCATTGGTAGCCAGGGAAGGTAGAGGCGGAGGAGCCACAGTGCAGTGGGAGCCTGGGTCCTGAGTAGCAGCAAGTAATGAGCACTCCACACGTGTGGTCACACATCACATGACAGAGAAGTAAACTTTGCCTTCAGTAAGCTCCTGAGAGGTGGAGGTTTTACTATTATAGCAGCAAACCTTAGCTAGCCTTAGCTAGTACATTTCATTCGATGGCAGCTCTTTTCCTTTATGGTAGGAATCTTTCTTATTATCTACACTAATAAAAGACAAACATGCAAATTGGCCGCACTTTTGCTACACCTTAAGCCATGCCCACCAGCCAATCAGAGCAACTATATGCAAATTAACCCAACCAAGATGGCGGCCGGCAGTCATGGAGCTGGAGCGAGCAGGAGGCTTGGTTGCCCCAATGATGGAGGAAGCCAAGCTTCCCGCCTGCCAGGGCCAGCTCTGAGCTCCACTCAAAGCAACAAAGTTTCAATTATAGAAGCTAAATAAACCCCAGATACCTGCTTTCAGCTGGCCGTGGCAACGGAGCTGGAGTGAGCAGGAGGCTTCCCTCCTACCCGCCCTGGCTGGCTCTGAGCTCCTCTCAAGGCTACAAAGTTTCAATTATAGAAGGTAAATAAATCCCAGAATAAAAAAAAAAGAAAAGAAAAAAAGGAGAGGCTAGGAGCTTCTGTCGCCAGGGGGGCTTGGCCAGCTTGAAAACAGCCATCAGCCCCTCACTC
>NW_005871120.1:2591535-2592508 GCF_000147115.1 Myotis lucifugus
GGCCCAGGCTGAGGGGCCCCCCCCCCCGCCGAGTGCACAAATTTTTGTGCACCCGGGCCTCTAGTATTCTATAATCTAGGCACCCCCAGCAAAGGGCTGGCACATGGGTAACTTCAGGAAGAAAGGCCTGATGGTGGGGAGAAGGGCTTCTGGGATCAGGTCAGCCTGGATCTGAGTATGGGTTCTGACACCTGTGAACTCTGGGAGACTTTGGGAAGATTGCTTAACCTCTCTGCACGTCCGTGTTCTCATTAGTAAAGAGAGACTGACTCTGCAGACAACATAGGCATCTTAAATATGGTAGGGGAAATGCTTACCTAAGAGAGCACATGATAAGTTCACAGTAGCTGGTAACATACTACTAGTAATAACAATGATGAAACTGATATTGTTCAATGTCCAATTGTCAGAGCTTAAACTTGACCCTGAATATCCCCACATGCAAATGCACACACACACACACACACACACACTCACTCACTCACTCACTCATATCAAACAGATAAGCATGCAGGCTTGCAAACTTCCTAAAGTGGCTTCTTATTCTAAATAAAAATAAGGATGACTCCGTCCCTTCCTCACAAGCATGAATTGTCATCATTCACAGTCTCTCCTTCTCCACCCCGCCCTTCTCAATGTTGCTGGCTCCTTGGGTTCTTAGAAATTATAATTAATTCATACTTTGGACTCTCAGGATTATAAGGTATTATAGGATGGCAGAGCTAAGACAAATGCTTTAATTCACCAGCTGCCATGTATTTAATTAGAGATTTTGATGAATCCTCCTTACACAGATACGTCTTCCTACTTCGTGTTGCGTGAGAGACAGAGAGGGAGAGGGGGCAGGATTTATGCACAAGGACTCCAGGACTCTCAAACTTTTTGCTCGCACAGACTGCCAGTCTGTCACATGAGACTTGCTGGAAGCAGAGCAGTGCCTGCTGCCAGCCCTCTGCAGTGGGGGTGAGGGGAG
>NW_005871120.1:2595823-2640108 GCF_000147115.1 Myotis lucifugus
GCTTGCCTGACTGTTCTGCCAGGATCGCCCCTACCACTCTGCATGCTGCTCATCACTCTAGCACTAGCTGCTGCCTGATTACCCTAACCGCCTCTGCCTGCCTGATTGCCCCTAACCACTCTGCCTCCCTGATGCCCCTAACCACCTCTACCTGCCTGCCTGATCACCTCTAACCATCTCTGCCTGTCTGCCTCATCGCCCCTAACTGCTCGCCTGCCTGCCTGATGGCCCCTAACCACTCTGCCTGCCTGATCGCCCCTAACCATCTCTGCCTGCCTGCCTCATCACCCCTAACCGCTTGCCTGCCTGCCTGATTGCCCCTAACCACTCTGCTGCCTGCCTGATAGCCCCTAACTGCTCGCCTGCCTGCCTGATCACCCCTAACCACCTCTACCTGCCTGCCTGATTGCCACTTACCACTCTGCCTGCCTGCCTGATCGCCCCTAACCACTCTGCCTGCCTGCCTGATTGACCCTAACCACTCACCTGCTTGCCTGATCGCCCCTAACTGCTCGCTTGCCTGCCAGATCACCCCTAACCACTCTGCCTGCCTGCCTGCCTGATCACCCCTAACCACCTCTGCCTTGGCCCCGGCCATGGCAGCTTTGTCCGGAAGGATGTCCAGAATGATGTCCGGAAGGTTGTTCAGCTGTCTGGTCTAATTAGCATATTATGCTTTTATTATTATAGATGAATAAATGTAAATTAGAAACAATATGGAGAGAGAGGAACAGGACTAACTGAATTAATGAAAACATTTCTAGAGCAACAACACCCAAAGCTATCAAGCCCACAGGTAAAATGACATTTGTATACCACTGGGGCTAAGTTAGTGCAACTCTGCTGACATCAATAAATTCCTCATTTACTCATTAACAAACATATACTGAGTGCCTACTACTTAGTATGTGCTAGGAACTGGACTAAGTGTGAGGGATTCAGGAGGGTAAAGGACAAGTGTCTTCTAGTGGTAGATACACACAATAAACAAGTAGCTCCAAAAGTGCTGAGTAACTAAGAGAAGTGAGGAGGTAACAAGGAACAGCTGAAAGGGCCCCCAATCTGGACTTGGGATGTCAGGGATGGGCTTCCCCTAGAGCTCAAAGCCAAGCTGAAATTTCAAGGCCGAGTTTCAGTTTGTCTAAGAGGGAGGAGAAGAAAGATCTATGACAGTGAGCAAGATCATGGCTTCACTAGAGGGACAGAGAAGCATGGAGGAGAGGTCATGTCGGGTCAGAACGTTAGGCAAGAAAAGCAGGGTCCAAATCAACATGGGCCCTGGAAAGCATATTAAGGACTTTGCATTATCCTAAGAGTGGGGGGACCTACATAGGTGAGTGATATGATCAGATGAACCTATTGGCAGAACAACTCTGTTAGCCGATGGAGAACTGGCAAGAAGAGTGACCATGAAGTTGGGGAGTTAAATTTGGAGGTGGGTGCAGTAATCCAGAAGCTAGGTGATGTTATCTGGGCTAAGGGAATGGCAGTGAAAATGAAGAGAGGCAGCTTTATTCAAGAAATTGGAAACATTATCTGGAGAACCTGATAATTTACAGGGTGTGAGAAGTAATAGAGAAGGATCATCAAAGATGAGGAGTGAGGGGGCTGCCATTAGTTGAGAAGGGAACAGGGGAGGGTGGACAGCACACAGCAAGGGACATTGGGTATCCCATCTCCTTGACTCTTCTCCTGGGGATTTATCTTTGGAAGAATTCAGTGAAAGCTAAAAGCTGTATGCCCTTAAGTAACTGTGACAGCATCATCTACAAAACACTTGGCAACAATCTAGATGCTCAATAATGATGGTGCTTATTATGTGCCAGACATTGTTCTGAGTGCTTGACACGGTGTAACTCATTTAATCCTAACAACAACCCTATGAAGTAGACCTCATTATGATTTTCATTTCATAGATGAGCAACCGAGGCACAGAGCCAGGACATGGACCAGGGGTCAGCCCCTCAGAATGCACCTAGATGCACCACTTCTCTCCATGAAACATAAACATACATCTGCTGTACATCCATCTCCATGAGAGGGGGAGGGGTTTGGGTAACTTCGAGCACATCAGCAGGCTGGAATTTTAGACAACCATTAAACAACCATTAAGGTAATTCCATGGAAACAAGGGAAATGTGTCTGGTGTATCATTAAATTAAAACATCAGGGGAAATGGTGTGTAAAGACTGAAAAAATATGTTAAAATATGTGCACACACGGGTCAGATCTGGAGGAGAATTTACCATGATGGAAATAGGAATTCTATTCAGCTGATGAGATTAGGTTGATTTTTACAACAGATTTTTTCTGTGTTATTTTTATATCCCCTTTTTCTAATGAAAAAGTCAAAACAGGACACAAAGATGTATAAGCTGTATACTCCCAGTATATGAAATATAACAGCAGAGACAACTAATCTATAGGGATAGAAATTAGAACAGTGGTTGCCTCAGGGTGGGGCATCCTAGATTGGCCAGTGGCCTGGGATATATTCAGGGAGAGAAAAATGTCCTATGTGTACATTGAGATAATGATCATAAAGCTATATTTTTGTCAAAACTCATTGAACTGTGTTTTTGAGATCTGTGTATGTTATTACATGTAAATTGCATGCATGTATTGTATACTTATTGTATGTAAATGATATCTCAATTTTAAATATGAGTATGGGGGTGTGTGTGACAGTTAATTTTAAGTGACAACTTGATTGATTCAGAGGATGCCCCACTCTCTGGCTAAACTCTATTTCTGGGTATGTGTCTATGGGGGTGTTTTCAGATGAGATTAGCAATGGAATCAGTGGGCCCAGGGGTTGGCCTTCCTAATGTGGAAGGGCATCATCCCATCTGTTGGGGGCCTGAATAGAACAAAGGGTGGAGGAAGGAGGAATCCATCCCTTCTTTTCTGCCTCCCATTTTGAGCAGGGACTTCTCATCTCCTATTCTCCTGCCCTAGGACTGGGATTTACATCATAGGCTCCCTGGTTCTCAGGCCTTCAGACTTGTACTGAATTGCCACAGGCTATAATTCCCCAGAAGGCAGTTAGTGGGACTTCTCAGCCTCCATAATTACGTGAGCCAATTCCTTATACTCTATCTATCTATCTATCTATCTATCTATCTATCTATCCATCCATCCATTCATCCATCGTGTTTCTCTGGAAAATCCTGACTAATTCAAGAGGACAGTCAAAATAAAATCTCCCTTAATGTTATTATTAACCAATGCCACCTCAGTAAATTTAACTAAAAAACAAACCAAAACCTCCCGTTTTGGCATTTCCTTCTTGTTCTCTCTGTCTCTCTGAGGAAGCCATCATTTTCTGATCATCCATGCCACCCAGGAAAACCAGCCCATTTCTCTGCTCAGTTTCCTCCTTGTATAGAAAAGGGAATATGAATTGGGTGACACAATCCCCTAGAACAGGGATCCTCAAGGAGGACCATAGCCACATCCATTTGTTGATGTGTCCATGGCTGCTTTCACACTACAAAGCAGTGTGGAGTTATTGGGACAGAGACCATATGGCTAGCAAAACCCCAAATATTTGCTATCTGGATCTTTACAGAGGAAGCTTGCCAATTCCTTCCCTAGAGGACATTTGAAAATGTGGATGTGTGTTGGGTTGCTACAGTGACTGAATTGGGGCCAGTACTACCATTTATTGGGCATCATTACTTCACTGCATAGTGAAGAACCACCCTGCCCAGCCCTTCCCAGTGGCCTCACTGAGCAACTTGCTCTCCAAGGAGGTTGAGAACCTAGAGGAGGCAGCTACAGATAATACGTAGGCTTCCAGGAACATTAAGACCGTGCAATTCCACCTCCCCCACTTAGAGACACCCACCTCCCCCCTCTCTCTATCTTCAGGCAAGAAGCACTGGAGAAGCACTCACCTCTTAGCTTCTTTAACTTTATCTAAGTTTTGAGTTATTGTTTGACAGCCTGTCTCACGGGTTCCCTTAGGACCTCGCTTTAGAATCAAGGAGGAGAATTTTAAAAGTTGTCAAACCCAAGTTTAACAGAAGGAGACAGAAATACCCACCAGGGTTCTAACTTGTTTTATCACATCTTCTCCACCTCTCCCAGCGGGACCTAGAGACGGGGTGCTGCCTCCCACCTGGTAACTGTCACTTTAGAGTGACAAAGTACTTTCTGGATAAAGGACAGCAGGCTTGGTTCTAATCTAGTGTGGCAGACTGTGCAGATAGCACGATTCCTGGCTATACAGGGGAGAATATGAAGAAGTGAGAAAGCTCGAGGTTAAGTAAGCAACTTGAACTTATACTGGGCCTGCTGACTTCTAGTGTGGGGGCCTTTCTCAGGAGCTGCTGTTAATATTGTACTCAAGAAGTTTAAGAGTGGAATTCCAGAAGCCGAGAGCATCACATGAGCATGTCAGTCAATGGAATGGGGTGGGGAGTGGGACAGAATTCAGCCTATTTTGTCTATAAAAGCTTAAATGTCTGTCTCCACAGTAAACACAGTATTTTCAGCGCTGAGCCTACGTCTCATTCATCTTAATGTCTTTGCATCCCTAATGCCAGGGATACTACATGGCACACAGTAGGCACATAATCAATGTTGGATGAATGAACAAATGAATAAATGAGTAAAATTCATCTCATTGTCTCTATCTTTCATTATATCCTGAAGGAATTACAAGATGATAGCAATATATGAAAGAAAATAAAAAATGATAGCTGACATACTTATGAGACACCTAACACTCTTGCAAATATACACATTTTATCTCATTTTAAGAGCTCTCAGAATTTGGCACTATTATCACCCCCATTTATATTACAAATGTGGAGATTGATGATCAGGCAGTTTTAAAAAGCTGGCCAATGTGTCAGGGTAGGAAAGCAGAGAAGGTGGGATTTGAACTCAGGTATGGCAGCCTCCTGTCCCAGGATCCATAATGGGGATCCACTGTTCTGCATCCAATGCTAACTTCTGGAGCAATGCATTCCCATCCTTCCTCTTGGGGGTCCCTTTAATAGGATGGATGTATTTCCAGTGGAATTCACACTGAGCCCAGGGGAATGAAGCTAGAAGACTGCGTAGCTTGTCAACATTCATACGAAGCAACTCTCTCCAGAAAAGGACCTGCAGAGATGTAGGAATGTGTGAATACAAGGATATTTGATTCTGTAGTTTCAATAACGCAGAGTCTGGGCCCCACACTATGTGATAAATGGCTCAATAAGTAGGGTAATATAATGCAGTCAGAAATACATTTTCATGCTCCGAGTGGAATTGTAGAACACCAACTACAGCTTGGGTGATCATCTAATGAAAACACTTTTGTGCTGGGTTGGAAATGCAGGAGCCAGCAAAGCTTGAGCTCAGAAGTTTAACAGCTATGTATGTCTTAACTCTTTACAATTTAAATTCAAGACACATTGAGCAGAGAAGAGGGAGATACTGGCAGAGGAAATAGATCCAGAGGGGTCTGTGAAAGGCGTGGGGGAGGAGAAAAAGCTGAAACACTGTCATTTCTTGAAAGGAAGGCATGTGATTTGTTTGCAAATACTCCTTGAATTTGTCATTCAAATATCTTAGTTCATGTCCAGGTGTCATTGATAGCATAGCCAGCTGCACTCATAATCGAGAGTCTAGATTTTTCTGATAATAATTTGTTTCATCCCCACAAGCCAGTGGGTGCTGACTATACATTTGTTGGATGGATGGATGGATGGATGGATGGATGGATGGATGGAAGGAAGGATGAATGGATGATGAATGAATGACTAAAAAAAGTTTTTGAATGTTTTATATGCCAAGCAGATAAACATGAACCATACCACATGGACACCAACAGTTGCCCCATTTTTTAGAAGAAACGGAGGCACTGAGGGGGGCCGAGATTGCACAGTGACTGAGAGCAGGCAGTTAGAATTCAAAATCAGGGTGGTTGGTCTGATCACCTCCTGTTTACCCCATTGGTGGGGGGATCCCACTCTAAAGAGTAGGAAATGGCTGACGTCACAACACTGGACAGTGGACAGATGAGATCAACACAGCCTGCTAGCCAGGTGCACTCACAGCCCAGAGAGCTCAGACACCCACCCCACAGGGCCACACCAACAGAGGATGCACTCAAAGCAAGTGACTCAGCAGGAGCCGGGAGGCCACTCTGTGGTGACAGAGGGCACCATGGCCCCTGGTTCCCACAGGAGGATGTGACTGGTTTGTTGGAATAATTCTGTGGGCTGGCAGAGAGGTGAAACCCATTAGGGTGAGGACTAGGGTGGATACAGCTAGTTCAGCTAATACGGGACCTAGAGCCTCTCTTACTGGGAGGAGGGCATATCTGGTGAGAGCAGGGAACTCACAGTGCAATCTATGGGGCCTTAAAAGGCTCACAGATGTCAAGGAAGTACATGAAACTTCAGGTGTTTCAACACAAGGATGACTCTGGATCCATCATTCTCAATCATGGGTGACTGCTATTCCTCCCCACAGTCCGCGTTTTATCCTTCTATACCACGTGCAGGGCCCACAGCCCATCCCCCTTCCTTATTCCACCCTAGAAGGGAAGGCAGGTAGGAAAAGGTGGAGTGACATCCACCTTGGAACCAAGTAGGTAAGAATTTGGGTTCTACCTCAGCTGCGCAAGAGCTCTGTAGTTCTGAGCAGGTATTCTAACCCTCCTGGGCCTTCGTGTTTTTGTTTTGTTTTGTTTTGTTTTGTTTTGTTTTCTATGCAAAATGATAATGCTCCCACCTACTCCAAATGGTGGTTATAGAGATGAAATGAAACAAAAGTAAGTCCGTTGAAAAGCCATTTAAAATACATTACTACTTATATCATGATTCTCATCATCTCTATATTTATTTGACCCCATGGATATTTTTTAAAGAAACTAAGGAAGAAAGTAGGGTGTAGCATTGCACCAATAATAACAAAAACTAAATAAGAGAACTAGTATTAAAATTTTTGAGATTATGTGTCTCCCTCTGTGCTAAGCATTTTTATCATTATCTCATTTAACTTTTGTAACAGCCCTTAAAGGTTGCTATTAGTATTATTCCCCTTTCTGTGTCTTGAGACACAGAAAGGCTACATAACCTGCTCAGAGCCAAGTTACACAGGGAGTAAGTGACAAAGGGGATTTGCACCGAGGTCAGTTCAGCTTCAGGGGCTGTACCCTTAACCTCCAAGCTGTCCTCCCACAAGGATTTCGGGGTGATGTAGAAGGCTTAATAATGCATCCCCCAAAGATGCCCCAGACCTCATTCCCAGAACCTATGAATATGTTACACAGGTAACATAGCAAAGAGGAGTTTGCAAATGTAAGTTAAGGACCTTCAGATGAAGAGATTATCCTGGGTTATCCAGGTGGGCCAACATGATTACAAGGGTCCTTGTAAGAAGAAGGCAGGAGGGTCAGAATCATAGAGAGATCTGAAGATGTTTTGCTGCTGACTTTGAAGATGGAGGAAGGGGCCACAAGCCAAGGAATGGGCGGGGGGGCTCTAGAAGCTGCAAAGGACAAGGAAATACATTCTCTCCCAGAAGGAACACCTTGATTTTAGGAATTCTGACCTCCATGACTTTAAGGTAATAAATTTGTGTTTTTTCAACCATGAAGTTTGTAACAGCAGCAATAGGTGGAGTGAGAGCATGATTGTGTGAGGAGCAAACAGCTTTCTCTGTCCATTACGGTAGCCAACAGCCACACGTGGCTATTCAAAATTAAGGTAATGACATTTAAATTAAATTTTAGATTCAGTTCCACAACCACACTAGCCATATTTCAAGGACTCAATAGCTGTCCATGACTAGTGGTCTCTATGTTGGACAGCACTAATATAGAACATCTCCTCCATCATAAAAAGTCTCCTGGACAATGTTGCTCTGGAGGGGGAAGATCCACACCTGCAAATATTTCCGTAAGGATGGCGTGATGTGTCCACTGGGCCCCGCTGGGTGATGGAGGCAGGCTGCCTGGCTTAGCTCTCGGCTCTGCCACTTCCTAGCTTGGCGTAAACTGGGGATGACAACAATAGCACCTAGCCTATTGGTTTATTATGGAGACAGAATGTGGACAGTGCAGACAAATGTTTTAGCACAGTCCCTGGCTCATATTAGTGGGCATTTAATAAATATCAGCCCTGATTATTATGACTGCTTCCCTTTTTGATGGGAAGACTTAGCCCAGCCCAGTTTCAGAAGGTCCACTGGACAGTCTGTCTCAGGCTGACCATTTCACACAGGTGAGCACAGGTTAAAACAGTGGCCTCTGTGTCATGCTGCAATACTCTGAAAATGACTCAGTGCCCAGAACGCAAGCAAAGAATGGAAGCACTGCCTGTGGGGAAATATTACATAAGATACTTCCCTAGGATGTGGTATCACGGCCACGACCACGTGAACACAGACCACTGACATGCAAATACTCCTTGGAAATATTTATGATGAAACTTCAGCACCAACCCCAACAGCCTTCGCAGAGTGAAACGAAACCATAAATTATTTCCAAGAACATTGTAATGCCAAGGGAACTCTCTTAATTATCCATTATCCCAGAAATGTAGACATAATGTTAATTAAAATGAAGGGGGAAAGCCATTTCCATTTTTTATTAAGATTCATTGAGCTCTTGAAGCGCTCTTTGCCCTGAAGGCTGGGCCAGGTGATGATTGCTCATTCTGGGGAGTAACCCAGACAAGAACAGGAGCACCTCAAGGTCAAACAACATCGCTTCCAAAAAGGAAGAAGAGGCATCTGGCCTGCACTCCTCATCTTGTTCTGTATTTCAAAACCCTCAAATGTCTGCACCTGACAGTGTAATGTGTCTCCAGTATTCCAGCAAGCTCTGAGAATGCACACTGCCGACCCCTGGCTTCATCTCTTTGTGTGCTGGAGCCCCGAGGCTACCCCGAGGCCATGCTCCTGTGTCTGGCCAGAGGGGACTTATGGATGGACTGGTGGACAAGAAACAGACCCTGTGAGTGCTGGACAAGCCCAGGCGGTGTGATGTTAGAACCGCACCTCTGGCCATACAAGGCAACTTTGTTCTTATAGCTTGCAGTTGATGGAAGAAAACATTATAAACACATCTGTTTCTGGCTTATTTCTGTTGCGTATTTCTCCTCCTTCTGAATGGCTCTGGTCTGGCGTGCACCAGACCCTCTGATGCAGCACCCCTCAGCCCCAGGCAGGGCTCCTCTCCAAGAAAGGCCTGGGTGTGGTCTTGGGAGAACAGAGAACAGAGGCTTATAGGCTTGAAAGACAAGCTATGACAGGTGAAAGGAGCAGAGGGAGTTGGGGTGACATATCCCATATGGGGTGCTCAGGCAGCCCTACAAAAAGATGTGAATTCCTTTGACCTGACTTGAGGGTGTCAACTCTGTTCTTATGTCCACACCAGCACACAGAGATCAAGCCATAGGCACCATTACCCTTTAAGCACTTCGTAGATCTTCTAATTTTGTGGAAGTTTTGTTTGGGAGAATTGTTGTTTTTAAAATAATTTATTAATCCCCTGGCTTAGGAGAAAGGAAACTCCATTGGTATCCTGAAGCCCTGACTCATAGTAGGCACTCTTGTAAATGAGATGGAATGAGGACTCCTAAATGGAAGATTAAACAAGTCAACTGCTTAGTTATTGACATCTACCACCTGCGTTGGGGAAGTTAGGAACTTCCCTCTGTAGAAAGAGATTAAAAAGAGCCAGAGAGGAGCTGACATGTGTTGAACACTATTGAACATTTGTGTGTACATATTTATAATGCTGCCTCTGTGAAAATACTTTCTAAAAACACCCATATGACACACCTGTCAGAATGGCCAAAATCCAGAACACCGACAACACCAAATGTCGGTGAGGATGTAGAGCAACAGGAACTCTCATTCACTGCTGGTGGGAATGCAGAATGGCCCAGCCACTTTGGAAGACAATTTGGTTGCTTCTTACAAAACTACACACTTTCGCCACCCATCAAGTGCACGCTCCTTGGTATTTACACAAAGTGGTTGAAACTCATGTCCACACACACAAAAAAACCTGCATCTGGATGTTTGTAGCAGCTTTATTCATAATTGTCAAAAGTTAGAGGCAACCAGGATATACTTCAGTGGAGAAAGGGTAAATCAACTGTGGTGATGTATCCGGATAATGGAATACTACTCAGCTCTATAGAGAAATGAGCTATCAGGCCATGAAAAAGGCATGAAGTGCATGTCACTAAGTGAGAGAAGCCAGTCTGATAAGGCTACACATGGTATGATTCCAACTATATGACATTCTGAAAAGGCAAAACTATGGAGACAGTAAAAATATCAATAGTTGCCAGGGTGGAGCTTTGGGGGAGGGGCAGGGGGAGAGAGGCAGAGGATTTTCATACTCTGTATGAACCATAATAATGAACTTATATCATCATAGATTGTCCAAACCTACAGAATATACACCAAGAGGTACATGGACTGGGAGTGATAATGATGTGTCAATGTAGGCTCATCAGTTGTAACAAATGTACCAGTCTGGTGGGGATGTTGATAATGGGGGAGGCTGTGCATGTTGGGGGCAGGGGGTGTATGGAAAATCTCTGTACCTTCCTCTCAATTTTGTTGTGAACTTAAAACTCCTCTGAAACAACAAAATCTTTTAAAAAATATATATGAAACTAAAACGACAACTCACATACCATAATAAATGATATACTGAAGTGTTTTTGACAAAGGAATATATAAGTGATGTTGTCTCTGCATCGATCCATTTGTCTTCAGATGGAGCTTTCCCCTTCCCATCTCCCCAAGCTCTCGTTCTGTGCCTCAGTCTCCTCATCTGCATTATGGAGACAAACCTATCACTCTCCCTCCCTCATTCCATCAGACCCGCTGACGATGCGGCTAAAGGGCTTTGTAAACCATACCACTACATAAAAAGCAGACCTCACACTCCTGGTGGGATTGTAAATTACCACAACCCACTTGCAGGGCAACGTGACAGCAGCATCTATTAACATTTAAAATGCACATGCCCTTCAACCTAGCACTCCTATTTCTAAGAAATAATTCCCCACACAGATGCTCAGGCACACAGAAATAGACATTGCACAAATGATCAGCACAGCATTGCCCACAATGAGGAAAAACAAACTGAACATCCTAAATGTCCATCAGTAAGGAATCACTATAACAACGGCAGCACATCCATGTTATAGGAAATTCTGCAGCTGTTAGAATAGGATAGGACACAGCAAATATGACTGATACATTGAATTAAAAAGTAATTATGGAGTCATATGATTAGTAGGATCTCATTTATGTAAAAAATGTGTGTGTGTGCGCATGTGTGTGCATGTGAGCATAGACATAATGGGGAAGGCTGCTTACCTCTGGGGAGTGAGCTGTAGTGGGATAAAAAAGAATGCTACTTCTTTCTTTATATGCTTTATAAATCCATCCAGTTAATTACTAAATAACTCTTATCTCCTGCTTCTTCTCTTCCCCCGCCACCCCCCCCCCCAAGAAGATGGTGTTATGCTGCTGAAACCTAAGCCAGATCATGCCCCTACTCTGCTCAGAAGCCTCCCATGACTCCCTATGTCACTCATGATAAAGCCAAAGTCCTTGCCATGCTCCCAGGAGGCCTAAGTGTCCTGCCTCCTAACTCCTACTTCTACCCTTGCTCACTTCACTCCAACCAATTGGCTTCCTTGAGCACACCAGGGATTCTCCAGCCTCAGGACCTTTGCACAGGCTGCACCCTCTGCCTGGAGCACTCTTCCTCCATATCTCTATAAAACTAGCTCCCTCCTCTTAATGGCCTGCTCTTGTCATCTTATTTAAAATTGTAACAGACAGCCCTTTATTATGCTTTTCCCACAGCACTCATTCCTTTCTACCATTGCACTGGTGGTTGCCTCTTCCCTAATTATACTGTAAACTCCATGAGGGGAGGGTATCAGTTTATCACTCAAGCTTACCCCTTTCAGTCAATCTTGCCTGGTCCAAACTGCCCTTCCCCTTGTGTCCCTCCTACCTGCCTATTTCTTCCAGAATATACCAGCAACCAGTATCCTTTCTGCTCATTTACCCATATTGTCAATAATGATAGTACAGATACACACTAAGTTATACTATTGTATAAATGACTCATTGTTTACTCTGTCATAAGGTTCACTGTCAGGTAGTTGGGGTAAATCTTCAAGTCAACCCCATGGAGAAGTGATTCTCAAACACAAGGATGCATAAGAATTACCTGAGGATCTTTCTCAGCATGAAGACTCTTGGGCCTTAAATCACTCAGTGGGTTGGGGGTGGAGCCCAGAATTTGGATTCTTGAGAAGCACCTGGGAGTTACCGTGGGAGGCGGTCCATGGACTCCACCTTCAGGGAGCCTGTCAGGGCGTCCAGCTGTTTCCCACTGGGCACTAAGAGGTCTTTCTTGTGGCACCAGGTAAGTATGAGTCTCTGTCCCATGAATTCTCTATTCTTATTCTACAAATTAGACTTTTTAAAAAGCACCATACTGATTGAACCGACACTGCGACACATATAACTTAAGAGCTAGAATAGAGCAAATATTAAATTTCACATTGAGCACCTTCACCTGCCTGACCCCAAAGGAGGGGGGGGGGCTTCTTCTCAGGGATACAACAGTGTCTGCCTATTGGTTCAATCAAAAGAGATTTTACTGCTCAGGTACACGTAGAACTCACCCTGGCCCCCCTTCTCAGGAGGAGAACCCCTCCAGGTCAGAGCTTCTCAAACCCTAATGATCACCTGGGGGTCCTAATAAAAAAAACAATGCAGATTCTGACTCAGTAGGTTTGTGAGGGACCCCAGATTCTGCATTTCCCCCAAGCTGTTCTGTGATGCTAACACTGCTGGCCCATGGACCTCACCCTCATTACTAAGGGTCTTGACCAGGGACAGGAAGTAGGTTTCATTTCATATGCCATGTTGGAATGATTGGTTGTGCCTGCCTGGTTTATTAGTTGAGAAAGATTTGGAGGCAAGACTCAGCTCAGAGAGAAAGAGATTTGTGATCGATTGGTGATGTCTGTCACAGGCATGGACTAAAGCTCTATGAGCTGCGTGCTGCCCCATTCCAGAGCAAGCATCCTGCCAGTTCATCGGGGATCCCATGTTCAAACAGTGCAACAAGTCAGTTGGACAGGAGAGCTTCTTACTTAAGCTTCTGCCATCACCTCATTCACCCTCCCCTCACACACACACACAAAGCATGAATGCACACACACACAAATACACATACAACATAACTCTGGCAGCTAAAACCTTGTTCATTCTTACCTCTCAGAATTTCCAGGGCCTCCATGTTCCTGTACTTCCCTACAGTGAGTCTGTCCCATAGGTCAGCATCTTTCTGCCTCAGGCTTGTGTCATCTCCTGAGCCAGAGGAGAACGAATATCCAGGACGTACATAGATGTACAACCTGATTTCTCCCACAGCACCTGTTGCTTGCATTCTGCATTGGTTTACTAGAACTGCCATAACTAAATAACATAAGCTGGTGACTTAAACATCTGAAATTCATTGTCCACTGATCCGGAAGCTTTGAGTCCAAGATCAAGGTGTCAGCAGGGTTGGTTCCTTCTGAGGACTGTGAGGAAGAACCTCCTGGGCTTCCGTACGGCCATCTTCTCCTGTGTTTTCACGCAGTCTTCCCACTGCTCATGTCTGTTTCCAAATTCCCCTTCTTTTGAGGACCCAGTCATACTGGATCAGGGCTACTTCAGTCACTTCATTTTACTTGATTAGCTCTGTAAAGACTCCATCTCCAAACAGGTCCTATTCTGAGTTAGGACTTCAACATGTGAATTGTGGGGGACAAAATTCAACCTGAAGCACATCGACAAGGTGCTTCCTACTGAAAAGGTCAGATTTAGAATTCAGTCCTTCATCTCTCTTCTACTTCTTGCTACATCAATATTTAATTGACTTTCATCTTTTTTGACCTTATGATAATTTATAGGCTCTACAACATGCTTTCTGCTGACATAACTATTTGAGACTCCTTCCTGGGGCCTAAGATACCCCCTCACCACATCTCTATCCCACCCACTGGCTTTTCTTACTTTTCGTTCTTTTGAAAATGTACAATGCTTGAGTACAATAGGTTGAAACAAAGGACAGAGGCAGTCAGTGTGATCTAGCTCTTCCTCTGGGCATCATATACATACGTCCCATGGAGACTGGCTCCACTTGGACACAACAGAAGTCATTTTCTATTAGAGCCCCGGGAAGAAGCAAGGGCTGGCCTGACCTCCCACGTCAGTGGCGCCCATGCAGGCTGAGCCCAGAATCATCTGCTTCCTCCGCAGCAGGCAGGCTCCAATCTGCATGAGAGCAATGCACAGAAGAGCTGATTTTGGCGACAATGCAGAGTTTCAGCCAAAATAAATGCTGCCACCTGGTAGCTTTGGAGCAGGATCCATGCCGATATTTCATTGGGGCTGAAAACACTAGAAAAATGGTATTTTGCATGTTGCACCTGTAGCCAGGCTCCCTGTCAGCCCCACAGCACTTCCCGTCATGCCCTGAGGAAGGTGGGGAAGTGTATTCTAAAGGGTTCTGAACAGAGAGATCAGGTTGGATTCAGAATTTCTTAAAGGCCATAGTAGCTTATGAAATGTTAGCAGCCGTTTGTTTTTTTTTTTTGGAGGCTCAGATATCTTAGCAACCCCCACTGGATGCACATTTTAGTGTTTCCTTTGTTAAATCAATGGTATCTCTGCCAAAATGCATTCACTTATCTCATTATGATCCAGCTTCTCGTAGGTTTCCTAAAACTAAGCATGTAGATAAATGCTCTGTCCTGCATGCAGGCGCACACTCATTCATTAGGCATGCAAGCTATAGAGAAATCTGACTTAATGAAAGTTTATTGGAAGAGAATGCTTATTTAAACGCAGTCTACTCTTACAAATGGAAATGGGTTATTTTGGGATAATTGCATGGCTGGGTGAGCTGTGCATTCACTCTGCTGGGTGGCCTGTTTCTTAACCTTTTCTAACTGGAAATATATATACATCTCTATATATTTTCATCTGCAGAGAGAAACTAATGGGACTTCATCAGGTCAAGAGTATGGTCACGAGGCTTAAGGACTGAAGAGAAATAAAATTGGGAGCCTCAAAGAACGACGTGAGAGGAGGCGAGGAGGCGACACGGCGGACGCCTCTCATTTGAGACTGCTGAGTATTAGTCCAGCAAAGATGGCTAATGAGGGTCTTTAAACATCTAATTACAGTAAACAGGCTTCCCCTTTCCAAAAGAAAACTTCATTTATGCCTTTTTAGGAGTCAAGGGGAAAGCCACCCTATAAATATCCTGGGGAAAATGTTGAGAGTGCCCAGCAATCCCCGTTGTGTCCTCGGAAAGCTGGTGAAGGGACAGGAAGCTGGAGATGTGTGAGCCTGGATGCCCACGCAGGGTGAGACTGGGACAGGCCCAGCTCAGTGTGATGCCTGTGTGGGGTCCCTGGGCCCCTGAGTCTCATGCTCCATTCCCTTCTGTCCACAGGACCTTCCTGCCCTTACCCACCCTCTCCAGTTGATAGGCACTTCAGAAACACAGCTGCCAACCTTCACTCTCAGAGCTGGGTTTCTCTCAGTTACAGATTTCCATGAATGGCCTCTGGGCAGCATCCCATCCTGACCTGCCCAGACTGAGAGCATTCCCCTCCTTCCAGCAATCCCACAGCTACACGCAGCTCCCACCTCATCTATTCCCCAAGTCAGGAAAGGAGTGTGGGCCGTAAGAATACAAGATGAGCTGCTGTCTTGCAGTTTCCACATTATATCCAGAGTCTTTTCACCAACCCATCCCTGCCCCCCAACCTGTGGTCAGAACTGAATGCCCAGCCCTGGGCTGATGGCTCTAGAGAGAACGCTCAAGGTGTGTGAGACACAGACCCTGCCTTAAGGCTGAGAGTCACCTTGCACAACTGGCTGAGACATAAGTCTCTGTAGCTTTAAAGCAACAACCACCAGAAGCAAGCAAACAAAACCCTACAATTAGCTGGTGGCCACCAAATGCAGAAGACCCATTATCTGTGAGATGTGGTATAGACTGACCTAGCGGTAGATGTGTAAAGACTAGATGAGTTTGGAGACAGTGGCTCCCTAGTGAGAGTTGAAGGGAAGTGAGTTGGGACTTGGTGGAAAGAGACAGAGAGTGGAGGGCTTTGGAGGCAGCAGGAGGGCATAGCCTGAACATCTGTGATTTCCCCAAGATGGAAGGGACGGGGCAGTCTACGGAGAGGTCAGGGGGAGAGCTTCTCCTTGGCATGCTGATGCCCACAGCCTGGCACCTGGCTGGAAGCCCAAGGGAAGTACACAGAGCACACAATATGGGTAAAGTGACCTGGATTTAGTCCTGTCACACCTGTACACTTGGAACTTGGCCAAATAAAAACCTCTCTGAGCTCCAATGCCTGCTCCAGTACGTGACTACAAGCTGCCCAGCCCCCCACCATCATAACCGCCATCATGCTGCTATTAAAATTTATTGGGCGCTGATTAGATGCCGGTCACAGAAGTGGGCACTCTGCATATGGTATCTCCTTCAGTTCCCACAAGAGCCTGTGAAAGAAACATCAAGCTGCTCGTCTGAAAGATGAGGGAGGGTAAAGTCACCTGCCAGAGTCCATTCACCCGCAGGTGTCAAGGCAAGAGTCACTAGGTTCTTGACAAGTATTTTGGGAATCAGGAAGTACCAGCGAATGTTACAGGAATCTTTCCAAACTGGTCCATAAGTGCTTGCAGGCGTCTCTTCTAATTATAGGAGAGGCCGTAGGTGGGAGCTGAGAGACTCCACAGCATAACCAAAGCAGGTGGCTCAGAGAAGTCACATGTCCACTCCCCAAGAACATTCTCGCCTCTGGTCACTGGAGTGCAGACCAAAATGGGGTAGGGACGGGGCGCCTAGCATCGGAACACCCCCCAAACCAGCAACAGAATGTGGTTGTTTGAAGAGTCAGGTTCAACCAATCCACCAGGTGTTCTCCAGGGAAGGGGGCTAGGGGTCAAATTTCAATACCAAGGTCTTGGGGGAAAAACATTAAAAACCCCTATCCTTATATAATAATTACTTAGGTATGAAATCCACTTTTGACTCTTCTCTCACAGTTGCATCAGGAGAGAGGGCAGGACTTTGTCTATTTGTGGCTGCAAAGCCCATGCCTAGCATACTGCAGGTGCCTAGTAAATATATACAAAGGAATGGCTTTCTAGCAGGTGGCTGAGGTAAATACTTTTCAAAAACACTGAGCAACATGGTACTTTCCAATGGACCCCAAGATGGCAGGGTTGGACTTGGCAATGGGGGAAGAGCAATACCGTGTGTTTTCAGAATCAGCCAGCGAAGCAACCCAGCCCGCTGCCTGGCTCTGCATCCTCTGCGCAGGCAGCTCTCACTTAGCTGCAAGTAGGGCCACCCATTCTCAGAGCTCCAGGCACCGATGGGAAGAACAAGGAAGGGAGAGTGTAGGTCTTCCAGGGAGCAGACACGCCTACCCCTCGGCGGGTGCCTGCCATCCTCAAGGCCCCTAGTCCCATAGTCACTGCAGTTACTGTCTTTATTTCTGGGGTGCCCAGGTTGCTTTGCAGAGAGCTCAGCCCAGTAGGATGGTGGAAGCCACCTTGGCAGCACACGAGTAACAGAGTGGCCAAGAGCTTAGAGCCCTGTCCTTCCACTAAGGGCGGGGGGGGGGGGCGGGGGGGATCAGGCCAATGGGACCTGCTGACATGGAGGCTGGCCTCCTCGATCGGTGCTGTGGTGTTCTGGGAGCCCTGGGAGCTCAGGGACAGGAAGGCCCCCTGTGACCTGAGGCCTTATGACGTGGGTGTAGAGACCCAAACACAACCACCCTGCCCCACATCCTACTGCCCCTCCACATCTTCCAGAAAGACTTTCACATCCTGTGCATGTATTCGTTCAGTCAAATATTTCTTGGGCATCTACTGGGCACCTGTCCAGTTCTAAGCACAGAGGACACTGCAGTAAACAGGATACCCCCGAGGTGCAGGCATTCTGCTGGGGAGATAGATAGCAAACAAGTGAATACAGAAATAATCAAATGTCAGGGATAAGTGCCTAAAAAGAAAAAGCCAACAAATTCAAGAAAGCCCACAGCAGGGGGCGCTATTTTAGACAGGAGGTCAGAGGAGTGCTCTCTGTGGAGTCAGCATTTGAGCAGACACCTGAGTGAAAGGAAGGCAGAAGGGCTCTGACTCTCTGGGTCTGGGTGTAGCCACGGCACTGTGGTCTGTTGAACCTCGACCTGCTGATTGTCGGGGGTAAATCACTTTTCAAACCCAAGTTTTAAAACTACTCCTTTGGAGTAAGTTTCTCAGATTTGTGCTGACTTCAGGAGGCAAGCAGACTGCCTTGACAGCAATTTTTAAAAATAAAATGAAAAGCAATTATGTTCCATTGCAGCAATTTACTCAGCAAAAATCTGGGGAGCAAAAGAGGTGAAGGCATCCCCTGCGCCCCAGGGCCTCCTTGGGCTGGGGGCTTTGGTCAAGGCCAGGCCTGGCTCTCTCTCCCTCCAGGACATGGGCCCCTGAACAGGCATGCTCTGATTTCTGGGTGCACACCAGCTCTCACCAGTGGGGAGGGACTCACCCCAAGTAAGCCAATGAGCAGGGGAGACAAAGGAGAGGGTGTGTGTTTTCCAGACATGACACATCCTGCGGAGGAGCAGCCAAATGGAGCCTCCCTCCCGAGGCCTCAGAGTGTTGATCTGTAGTCAAAAAAGCTTAAAATGACAAAAGGAGGGGAGGACCGGCTGCCCGAACCACTCTGCTCTTTTGACCCAGCCAGATGCCCACATTCTCCTGACTCCGCATTTGGATTCTACGTTCCTATCTGGGCTTCCAACCACCCACCCTCAGCCTCACGAGTCCCTCTATTTTAACATTAAGTTTAAAAAAATATGTATAAATAGTCTATGCTCAGAATATACAGCAAAGAGAAGGGAATACAAATCACTCACAGGGGCACACCACTCAGCAAGAACTGTGTTTCGTGTTTTGCTGTCTATCCTTCGAGAATTTTTCTTTCCCATATTATTTATGGATATGTATTTTTAAACAAGCTATAGCCACATGGTATGTCATTTACCAGTGTTTTTTTTTTCACTCGAGGAATCGGGAATATCTTCTTAGGCCTATGTAAATGGAGAGCTGTGCAAATATGTTTACAAATTCAGTTTTATAGAAGTTTTTACTGATTTTTTTTAGAGAAGAGAGGAAGGGAGAGAGAGAAACATCCATTTGTTGTTCCACTTATTTATGCATTCATTGGTTGATTCTTGTATGTGCCCTGCCTGGGGATCGAACCCGCAACCTTGGGGTATCAGGACATGCTTTAACCAACCCAGCTACCTGGTCAGGGCTACCAAATCAGTTTTAATTGCTGCAATGGATTCCGTTTTATGGCGAGACCATAATTTATTGAACATTCCCTGTTGTTGGAATTTTCACTATTATAAACAATGCAACAATGAGCATCACTCATTCCTTCATTTAACAACCATCTATGGAGTGCCTTCTACAACTAAGTTTGTGGGCACATCCTTAATTATTTCCTGAGGATAAATTTCTTGAAGTTCAATTGCCAGATCAAAACACAGGTGTGCATTTAAGGCTTTGAAACAAGCTAGTAGCCTTATTGTCCCGCCCCCTTACCCCCAACATTGTTCCCAGCTGTACTCCTACCAGCCTGGTCTGAGAGTGTGGCTCTCAAACTCTTTGCCAGCATCTTATATTTTCTTTTATTATGGGGAGGGGAGCTATTTTATAGGAGAAAAATAATGTCTTAATTTTTCACTTTTCAATCTTTTGTTGCTACCCAGCCTGAACACTTTCCGTGTGTATGAGCCATTGGGATTTCCCTTCATATGACTCACTTATTTGTAGCTTCAATGGTATGTCTTAGTTAAATCTAGGATGAAGAGGAAAGGATGAAGAAAATTAATAATTATTGAGTTTTTGTCATTTGCCAGCCAGTCTGTACTATTGGCTTTACAAAGAAACACTTGTCATACCCGGTGTCTTATTTCCCCTGTTTTATGGGTGCTGATGGACAACTTAGAGCGTTCACCTGCCCGAGGATGCGGGGCAAAAAGCAGAAGCAGAATTTGAACTCTGCGTTCAAGCTGGAGCCCATCACTGCCTCTCAGGAGGTGTTCAAACCTCCTTGGATTCTGGGTGGCTCAGGGGAAGCTGTGTAAGGGCCAGAACTAAGGTGCTTTGGTCCTTGCAATGGGATCTGCCAAGCACCAAGAGACTTTGTAACAATGAATGGCTTCCTCAGAGAACCTGCCAGCTCAGATTTTTTAAAAAAATAATTTTAGCCCCAAAACCTCTAGGAATATGTTCCTTAGGAAACACTTGGAAAGAATAATGACCAAGAGGTCTTTCTCACGGCAGCTGAGTGGCTAAGGGTGCATTTAGAAATTGAGGCATATTCTGCCCACAATCACAGCTTTCAGATTCTTAGACACTCCTTAAAAGTAGCCTTAATATGCTCCAATGTTTGTCAGTGTATCACACAATAAACAGAGGGGGCACTCAATTAATGTCTATATATATAAAAGCCTAAGTGACCGTTACAACTGGTTGACCAAACGACCACTCACTATGACAAGCACTGACCTGCTCAATGCAGGAACTGCCCCCTGGTGGTCAGTGCACTCCCACAGCCAATCTCCTGTGGCTGGCCAACCTCCCATGGTCCCTCACCCAGCCGGCCAGCCCTACCAGCCCCAATCGGGACTGGGTGAGATGGCCCTGATCGGCCCCAATTGCTGGCCAGGCCAAGGAACCCCACCCATGCACAAATTCGTGCACTGGGCCTCTAGTTTGTTAGATAAAAAATCCCTGCCATTTACTCCACATCAGTCAATCACATGCCTCAGCATATTGAGATTCAAATCTTTTTTTAAACCAATGGGGTACTTATTGCAATGTATAAGATTATAAACACTACACTTCCCGTGCAATTGAAGTGCAGCGTTAAGACTGCTGGACACAGATGTCCAGTCATTAGGTAAGACTCCCTTCCCTGTGCTTCCAGAGAGAACTGCTCCAAGTGCCGAATTCCAGAGAGGACTATGGCTCCCTTTTACTTGATGAGATTGGACAGATCAGGAGAACACCCCCCTTCACAGAGAGTGGCACCTGCTCTCTTTTTAAAAAGCAGAGGCCCCTGGGAAACAGTGCAGATCCCTGGGCCTGCACAGAGAATAGTTTGAGAGCTATGGGTCTACCCACACAGAGAGCCAGCAGATGGTTGGCATTGGAAATAAAGGGAACCTCCTTCAGGTCTCTGTCATTAAGAACAGCCATGAGATACCTCCTCACACCCGACAGAATAGTTACTTAAAAAAATAAAGGTAACATTTGTTGGTGAGGATGTGGAGAAAAGGGAACCCTTGTGCACCGCTGGTGGGAATGTGAATTGGTGCAGCCACTATGGAAAACAGTGGGGAGATCCCTCAAGAAAGAAAAATAGAACTGCCATATGATCCAGCCATCCTACTTCTTGACATTTATCACAAGGAAATGAAATGAGGATCTTAAAGAGATACCTGCACTCCATGTTCATTGCAGCATTATTCACAATAGCCAAGATATGGAAACAACCTGAATGTCGATGGGCAAATGAATGAATGAAGAAAGCATGATGTATGCATTCAATGGAATATTATTCAGCCTTAGAAAAAATCTTGTTGTGAAATAAGCCAGGACAAATACTGCATGAATCTTCTTATATTAAGAATCTAAAATATTGAGACTCATAGACACAGAGAGAACAATGGTTCCCATGGGCTGGGGGAGGGAACTGGGAGATATTAAAGGATGCACAGTCCCAGTTAAACCAGATGAGTAAGTCCTACTATACACAGCATAGAACCAATAGTTAACAATACTGTATTACAACATGCTGAAAATTTTGCTAAGAGTAGAACTTATGTTAAGTGTTCTTAGCATCATCATCATAAAGATAATTATTGTTGTTATTATTAAAAGAGGAAGGAGGGAACTTTTGGAGGCAAAGAATACATTTATGGCAGGAACTGTAGTGAGACTTTCATGGGTGTATAAATACCACCCCCCCCCCAGCTCATCGAGTTGTACACATTGAATATGTACAGCCCTTTCTATCACAATAGAAAACAGAGATGGGAAGAGCTACAGAAATTGCTGACAAGTGGCTGCAGAAGGGGAGCCAGGAGTTTCATGTATGTGAATGTCCCAACAGAATTGTGTGGCATTTCAGGAAATGTGTAAGATGTGGGTGGAGGGAAACAAGAACACAGGACCATGTGAGACATGGAGAGGGAGCCGCAGAAGAAGTGGCAGCATTGGAGCAGAGATGCGTGGGACTAGGGACTTCACCATTCCCGCCATGGACAGAAAGCAATTGTACTAGGAGATGCCTCGCATTTCCATCAACTATGCTGTAAGCCTCACACAGAGCTCATGATATAATGGAAAGCCTCACACAGAGCTCATGCCCTTGTGCAGGGTCAGACAATGTAAACTCAACCTTGTTCTCATGCAAAGGGAGGCAAGCTAAAGGGCCCCCACTGATACTGCCAAAATGACTATCTGAAGCAGATTGAAGAAAGGAAACATATACATCCACATGTACATGTACATACAATCCTTACAGCACCTCAGAAAAGTATACACCATTAGCTCCCCCATTCTTCAGAAGTGGGAATGGAGCTTCAGCAAGCTGAAGACTTGACCCGGTGCTTTCCATTATATCATGCTGCCTCTTTCACGTCCCACTAAAACCTGCTTCCCGATGAGCTCCCCAGGAAGGTGAGGTTAAGGTTCCATTGCCATGTGGGCAGCAGCCCCTTTCCCTCAATGGGGTATTGCCGAGCCTGCTTCTGTCTGACAGATCACACATTCCAGGATGTGCATTCATAACCTTTCTCCACCATGTCCCAAAAGTTATTGGTTAGATTAAGATGTTCAGTTTATCATTCCCTATCTCTTCTGACATCCAACACCTTGTCCTTGCAACACATCTTTTTCTGAATTTTTATGAGCATTTATTTGAGCCAAACTGATGACATATGCCAGGGAGCAGGATCTCAAATGCTCCCAACACATCGCTTCTTTATTAGTGATCAGCGGCACTGTGCTTATAGAAGCTTTCCTATTCTGGGTCTTAATTTTGTACATTTCCAGTTTCCATGGAGACACTACATTCTTGCATTCTAAGAGCATTCCTGTAAAACAATGTAGAAACAAAGCAACTTCAGAGAAATGGCTCACTCTGGACATCACCAAGCAACACTCTCATCAAGTACATAAGACCACTGTGCTGCTTTTTGGGGTTAATTGCTGAGGCCAAGCTCCCTTCTTTCTCCCCCCATCTAAGGGGTGCTTTTCATGCCCATCTTGGGGGCCAAGCTCACAGTTACGAGAGCATCTCCAGGTCTCCCTGCTTCAATTATTGCACCACTGTTATAATAAAGTTGAGAAGTAACTATGGCAACATTATTCCAAGGATAAATACCACAATCTCGCCTTCAACTTTTTCCCCCCAACAAATAAATGAAAATTTGAGAACATGTAGGATTAATAGCATCACTTGTTAAAAAGCCCATGGACAGCAGAGTTCAGAAAAGCTTTAATTAGTGGAGTTTTTCCTGGCTCAGTTTAACACTTGCTCTGTGCTGCCCACAGAGAAATACATGTGGGTGGCCAGCCTCAGAATTCAGTATCACTGAACCTGGGCACCATCAGGCATCCAATCCTGGGTTTCTGGAAGTTCACAAGATACTCTGGTTCTGTTCTCACCAGGAGAGTCAGGTCTGTAGGGAGGGGGAACAGCGTACCCCTGAAGCAGAGGACTTCATGGAGGGTCAGGTTCAGCGAAAGTGGTGCAGATCAGAGCACAGCAAGGGGGAAGGGTTCATCTTCAGAGCTTCCCAGGGCTTAAGACCTGAAGGGAGCCATCTAGCACAGTGCTTGGAAGCATGGACTTGGAAATCAGATGATTTGAGTTGAAGGCTCTGCTCCTCCACTTACTAGCTTTTCACCTTAAGCAAGTTACTTAACCTCTCCAAGTCTCAGTTTCCTCATCTGTAAAGTCGGGAGGATGGCCAACCTCAGCATCATTGTAAGGATTAAATGAAAGCACATGTGTGGCAATCTGTCCAACAAAACCCATTTCCTCCTGAGTCACAGCTAGATTACATTTCCCGGGCTACCTGTGACTGAGTGATGACCAATACAATATGAGTTGAAATGATGTGTTCTGGGCTAACCCATTACAAGCTCCCCACCTATGCTCCTCCATGGTCTGTTCCCCCTCTGCTGGCTGACTGTCAACACCAAGGGCAAACTTGGATGCTATTCCGTGATGATGGCAGAGTGTCAATCAACTGGGTCTCAATCAACCTGAGTGACTACATGGAACAAAGGTCCCCCATCCCTTCCCAACCAGGAACACCTGATTTGAATGGTCAGCGATACAGAAATAAGCGTCTACTGTGCTAAGCTGAAACAGTTAGGGTTTTATCTATTTTTACCATCTAGCACAGTCCTCGGTTACACAAATGTAATATGCATAGCCCAGGTCCTGACATGCCCTGAAAACTCAGTACCTGTTAGGTGTATTATTGTGAAGAGGCCACTTTTCCTGCTAAGATGGCCAAAGAACTCTGGCAAGTAACATCTCCATTGATTTCATGAAGTCTATTTGATTCATAGAGTTAGGTGCAAGCTTTTCTGCTGCAATAAGTAATGAAGTACAAATTGAGGAAATTAGTTATCAATTAGTCATTCGATGGTTGGGAAGGCAGGCAGCAGGCAGAAATGGTGCCAGATTAGTTAAGCCATGATAAATGTTATTGCTCTACAAGGACTGGGTCTTTATCCATTACTTATCAAATTTATCTTTATTATTGGCCACAGGACATGAGACAGGGCCTGGATGTGGAAGGAGGTAAGAGACCAGCCAGGGCATTTGGGAGATATGACACACTTCACAGCAAAGATGGTCCCCAATGAGGCCATCAGGAGCAACTGCAATGGGAAGAGGCCCTATGAGGTCACATTCATCTTGTCTCCTACCCTCTCTGTAGGATTTCCTACTTTTCCTAGGGGAGGCCCAGTCTGCATGCCCTTTCCCTATAATTATCATATCATACTACAGCCCCACAGCCTTTCACATGTCTATCCACTGCAGGAGGTAACAGGGGGATGTTGAGGGGATTTTTCTGCTCATCTGGAAGATGTGAGAACTGGGCTCTCAGAGATTAAATAATAGCTGATAAAAAGGACCCTTTTAGTGTGAGAGTCCCTATGACCACCTACATCTTTGTATCTCTCCTAGTGCCTAGCACAGTAGAATCCCCCACCTATATTTCCATAGCTTTCTATTACACTTTATATAAAATCTAAATGTTCACTACAGCCTCTGAGGCTTTCAAGGTCCCAGGCCTGCCTGTTCTCTAACTTCATCTCATACCACTCTCCCCTCTTCATCATGCCCTCTGGCTCTGAAGTGAATTGGATGGAAGTTGGCAAAACAGATAACTGAGGAAAGCAGCCTTCTTTTGTGGTCCACCATGGCCCTTTGGGTTCTAGGTTAAGTTTCAGGAAAAGCCACTGGCTTAGTCTATGTAATGCCCAATGCATTCAAGAGTCAGGCTGGACTAAAGCAATAGGCTCCTAACGGAGACTCCCCCTGTCTTGGCCCCATCCAATTTAACCCTCATTCAGCTGCCAGTCATCCATTAAACACTCCCTTGCTTCATAATAATAATAGCTAACTAGGTACAAGGGATAATACTAAGCATGTTACATATATTAACACCATTTAATAAGAACTTTAGGGTTAGGGACCAACATTATCCTTCATCTTATTGATGAAGAAATTGAAGCTTGGAGAGGGTAAGTAGCTTGTGTGGCAGAGCTCGGATTCAAAGCCAGGTGTCTGGCTTTTAACTACCATATTATGCCAGCTCCAGCAAAAGACTTATATGGCCAAAATGCCCTCAATCCCCCTAATACTCCCATAAAGTGGCTTTGCATTAACAATGCTTGTGTGTCAACTCATATTCATAAAGCTTGAGAACCACTGAGGAAATGGAACAAAAGGAAAGGCTATATGCTACTCTTAGATAGTTACCAAATGCCTAGAGGTTAATGGGTAATGAGTAGAGAATCCTGTATTGCTCCTGCTTTCTTGCAGGGTTCAGTCCTTTGGTTTTCCTATTAAGACTATGACCTCAACACAGTTGTCCATTTCTCCATGAATATTAAAATTAAATGAGATCGAATGGCATAGTGCAGCAGTACC
This sequence comes from Myotis lucifugus, assembly GCF_000147115.1. Taxonomy (NCBI): domain Eukaryota; kingdom Metazoa; phylum Chordata; class Mammalia; order Chiroptera; family Vespertilionidae; genus Myotis; species Myotis lucifugus. The sequence goes on from NW_005871120.1 coordinate 2,622,150, forward strand.
TTAAGTAAAGAATAGCAGTGGTGTGCTAGTAAGTGCTTAACAACCAGCTCTCTGGGGGAAGCATTTTCTAGTTTCCATGGTGTAGATACTCCCACTACGGCCAATTTCAGCTGAGCTGCCAATATGACATCAATCACCTGGCAGATTTCCTTAAACTTTAACAATAGGCTCTTGGCAGCTAGTGGGAGCTGGTTCCAGCACTATTGGAGAACAAGTCCTGTGCACAGGTCTCAGAGAGAGAAGCAACACCACTGTACATATTGGAGGGATTTGCTCTGCCATATGGAAACAGAGACATAACTCTCAAGTGAAAAATGCAGTCAAAACTCTACAATCATATTAAAAATTATTGAGAATAAATAGTAAAATAATAACTAGTCTGCAAAGTATAGAGTTTATAGACAACTTACACCATCCAAGATTTTTTTCTCTTAAACATTCTACATAATGGCACAAAAAATATTTATTTCTAGAATTATTATAAGCACGTTATAAGAACTGAGGCATATCAAAGGAAGGCCATTATTAAAGTCTAACACACACACACACACACACACACACACACACACGGACACTCTTTCCGGACAATGATCTATGCAAGTTCTTTTCCTCTCAATATACTTCTGTGTCCACTCTGAAATAAAAAATGCATCTCAAAGTTGTATGCACCCAAAGTAGAAGAGTGAGAGAAGTTCTAGATCCAGTTTGTCTAAATTGTTCCTCCTTAGCCTCCTAAGAAGATCCTCACATCACAGGTAATTCAAAGAGCTGAGTTACCAACCTTTTCTGAAACCTTTGTAAAATGCCTGTTCATCTTCAATGTGGGAGATCACTCTCTGAGGGGAAAGGAGAGTTTGCTTCTGTGATCCATGAAGCAAACTACCTCCCACAAGCCCAGTGCTGTGATTCTGAGGGCCCAATGGCTTGGTGAGTGGTGAAATGAAAGGAAGTCCTGCAAGTGGTTTTAACATTCAGAGGATTGGGATCAAACATAAAACCTCTTATTTTGAGTCAGTATATGTTTTCCTTCTGTTAGAGTAGTTGATATTATATGGAGACACTATTTTTCAGTTCTTCTGGGCACTACTAACCCCCCATGTCCCTCATCTTCAATGCTGTCCTGGAACTTGCAAGGCTCTGCTAGCCTGTACCTGCAGTGCTTTAGGTAAGTGCCTTGCCCCCTCAGAGCTTGTAGTGCCTGGACTCAGAACATTTTGATCCACTTCATCCTGTGGCCCCTATCCCCTTTCAGACCAAGGACAACTACGGACAAATCTGCTTTATTTTAAGCAAAAGTCTATGCTGGACTTACTAAGTGCTCTATTCAGTGGAGAAGTCATCTTGCTTCACAGGGGTGTCAAATGGCATAATGGATATGAAACCTCTTTGGGGAAAAAGAAAGATAAGGGCTGCACAAGTGTAGGGCATTATTAATGTTAATTACTGGTAAGTGATATGCATAATGCCCAGAATCAGTGAATTTTAGAGCTGGGAAGGAAGTTTTTATAATCGCTTAGTATAATCCATCATCTTTCTACCAGAGCTTAAAGATTGCAGCCTGCAGAGAGAGCTCCTTAAACCGTCTGGATCTGAGAGAAAGTAACATTTCTCTACCTAATCCCCCCCCCCCAAAATGACCACCGTTTTCTGAAACTGATTCAGATGACAAAAGCCTTTTATTTTATTTAACTTCAGAACAGTGTGAGCTGATAAATGTTTAAGAACTGGCTTTCCCCTCCTCCCACTCCATTAAAAATCCTGATTTACATTGTGTGCCAGTTTCTGTGGTGTAAATACTCCACTATGGCCAATTTCAAGTTATCAACATGAAGCTACTGAATGTGGAGTTGGGAAGACAGACACACAGTGGCTCCTGTGATCAGATATGAGCCATGTCCAGCAGCCTTCGATGACCTTAAAATTACTGACCCCAAGAGATTCCATGAGCTGCTATGGAGGTTTATGACAGATTAAACACAAGATAATCAGAGCAGTAGTAGAGAAAGTGAATTTCAAGGTGCTGTTGAAGCCCAAAGAACAGAGCAATTAATCACAGAGCAGCTACAAGTAGGCAGGGGCTTTTGAGATGGGGTTTAAAGAATGGCTAGGAGTGTGCCAGGTGAGCATGGTGAGAGATAATAGAAAAGAACTCCAGAGACAGAACATAGCACAAGCAAAGGCAGGAGGTATAGGTGATTGTTCTGGGGACATGTGATTCACACCAGTTAGATGTGATTTAAAGTTTTATACAAATGCAGCCTCGCCCAGAAGTTGGTGGCATGATGAAGAAGGAGCCCTCCAGATGTCTTTCTCTATTTCATAAGATATGTCCTTTCTACTGAAAGAAGGCAAACACTCGAAGTCAGCGCTGTCTGCTTGAAATATAATGCAACCCCACATGTGCTTCTAAATGCCCCAATAGTCACATTAAAACAAGCAGGAATCAAGAGATGGAATTCTTTTTAGATGCTCAATTTAACTTAGTATGTTATCATTTTAATATGTGGCAACTAGCCATGTTTCAAGTGCTGGGTAGACACGTGGCTAAGGCTCCTGTATTGGAAAGCACAGTTATCAGGTGTCCTGATCCCCTTGTGAGAATGAAAAGAATTCCTCTCTCCATAGGGCATACTTTCGAGGGGAGCTATCCGGTTTAGTAGGACTCTGCTTTGTCGGATCTCGCTGGCATTGCCTCTGATGACACTTGATTACAACCCACAGCCAGTGGCATCAGTCAGAAAGGATAACAAAACATGTCCACTCAATACCCCAATTAAGTTTAACCCTGGGACATGAGTGTATCAGCTCCTGTTTCATCTCATGAGCAGAGACACTCCTGGAGAAATACAGACTGTCTCTCTAACCTGCATATCTACTCCCTCTCTCCATTCTCTCCAGCAGAATACAACAGAATACCCACCCGTACTGTGGTTGTGAGAATTAAAGTGAGTTCATCTGAGAAAAGCACTTAGAAGCTTGCCGGGCTAACAGTAGGTGGAAATAATCCTTTGCTATCTGCATTGTTATGCATAGCATGCAACCTCCCAGACACAACACGTGCTCAATGAGAGTTTGTTGCCTGTGTTGTTATACAGATGGTGATGCTGAGTAAACTCAACTTCACCTTATCCCACCCCTCTGCCAGATGGCCGTTCTCCACAGGAAGTCACTGAGGTTGCTCGAACTCAGCCCTCCAGGTTCTTTCTGCCCACTGTAACCCTTGTCATACTTGTGGAGGGTAAGTCATACCCACCTGAACCCTTACTCTTCCATGAATCCTCAAGTTTTCACAGGCCCTCACTTATCTCTCTCTCAAGTCCTATAAGATACTATTATGTTCTGTAGAACTGGACCCTCAATCACGTCCAGTCGGGCATTGACTACCAAAGTTTTCTATGTGGACGCCTTGCCCATCAGTCTCAATAAGTTGAATACCGGTGTTAGTGGATATATGTGTACTGTGTATCAGATATTCTTAGAGCCCAAGGATGCAGAAGCGATCAGGACTTGTTCCTTTCCTTTGGAGCATTCCAGGATAAAGGTTCCTTCAGGAGAAGAAATATATCGCAACTTTTCAAGTCATCGATAAAAAAGACCTCATAAAAGGCTGCTCTAGTACCTTCTGATGGAGAGAGAGAGAGAAAGAGAGAGAGAGAGAGAGAGAGAGAGAGAGAGAGAGAGAGAGGAGATCTCATGTTTCCTGGAAGAAGCTCACATCTTCTTGGACCAAGTGATGGAAAACCACAGTCCCTCATCCTGCCACTCCCTCAAAACTCTTCTGCTCCAGAATCAGAAAACCTCTCACTGTGGACTCTGCCTTGTTTAGGCATCTGATTTCCTATTTCCCTTACTTCTGAAATTCTCCCAGGTCTGAGGCTGCTGAAGGATTTCTAGTCAATGATAGCATTACCATGGGATTCCCGTTAATCCCTAAATACTGGAAATAGCACAGTATTTAGCAAAAGTCTGGCTTCTTAATACGTAGGCATTAGGTGTTTCAGATAAAGGGAAAGTCCTGCATCCCTTTCCTACCCTACACAGGTGTGTTTTTTTGTTTCTTTAACAAAAAGTTTCTTCTCAAAGTTTCACTTTACATATAAAATATGCCCTTGTGGAAGCTGTTACAAATGTCACCACTTTAACTGGCCCAAATTTATGGTGGCATTGAATTTTAATGGAGCCATAAATGTCTGATGTAATGGTGATATATGCATCGCAATAAATTGTTATAGAGAAATATAAAAATAAGTGTAAGATAAAAGATTGTGTGTGAAATATGTTTTTACATCTATTTTAATGATTAAAAATCATACAAACTTGATATTCTAAATCACTCGGAATTGCCATCGTGGCTCGGAGAACCTTTTCTCCCCCGAAAGTCTTTCCCAGGCTGAGCTGATGGTTCTGCAACCAGAAATTACAGCCGCTTTAATGAGGACATTTACGATGATTTTTATGTTGACGTGGGAAAAAAAGTAATTAGCATTAAAGAAGATGGAGAGGATGGTATCAGTGACCCTTTGCCTTGGGAATGATCCTCTGAAACTGACAGGATTGATGGGCCTGTGGCCTCGCGACAACTCCTGCTGTCTTCGGGTCAGCCCTAATGCTTGCCCGGTGTCTTGGAGGACTTGGCAGCTCCAAGGACACATCAGGAAAGAGGGAGGGGCCGGGAGCAGGCAGCAGGAGCTGAGGAGCTGGTGGTGGGGAGAGAGGGGCCGGGAGCTGAGAGCGGCCACAGATGAGGTCGGCTCCTGTTTCAGCTCCACCACTGACCTGCTTGGACAAGTGCCTGCACCTTTCCAAGCCTCACTTTCCCCATCTACAAAACGGAGGTGATAACAGCACCAAGTATGGGCATTTTTATTTTTTACCACCTGTCGCCATTTATCTATCTCTAGCTCCCCCTCTAATGCTCATTTGAGCATCCAGTCCAATCCATTATGATATAGTGTCCACCCCTGACTGAGTAGTATGTGTAAGCTGAGATGTCCCTCCAGACACAGTAATCTTTTCAAGGATGGGCTCAAGATCCCCATCCAAGCCAATGAGAAGCCAAACGTGGGCTCCTGATGCCCATCTGAGCCAATGAGAAGCCATGAGACTTACTGGGACTTCAGGAAAGTGAAAAGATACTTTTCCCCCCACTGCTGTACTTTACCTTGAAGTGGGTTTGAGTAGCTACAGTCCATTCCTACCACGAAAACCTGTCTGAGCAGGGTACCAAGAAATGGGAAGCAGAGTCAAGAGATTAGGAAAAAGACTGGGCCCTATAACATTTAAGTCCCTGGATCCAACCATGTCTGCAGCCAGCCACTCCTGGAGTTTTCAGTTGCATGAGTTGACACATTCCCCTTCTGCTTCTCATCATTTTGAGTTTGGTTTTTGGTCATTTGTTGCCAAATGATTCACAATTCACAGAATGATTCCTGGTTTTGCTATGAGGATGAGTGAGATAATCCATGTTTTATTTTGCACAGTGTCCTAGAAGCAATTCCTCCATAAGTGCTGGCTGCCGGGCTGGCATGGCTCAGTGGTTGAGCATCGACCTATGAACTAGGAGGTTGCAGTTCAATTCTCAGTCAGGGCACATGCCTGGGTTATGGGCTCAATCCCCAGTGAGGGGCGTGCAGGAGGCAGCCAATCAATAATTCTCTCTCATCGTTGATGTTTCTCTCTCTCTCTCCCTCTCCCTTCCTCTCTGAAATAAATAAAAATATATATATATATTTAAAAATAGCCCTAACCGGTTTGGCTCAGAGGATAGAGCATCGCCCTGCGGACTGAAGGGTCCCAGGTTCAATTCCGGTCAAGGGCATGTACCTTGCTTGCGGGCACATCCCCGGGTGGAGGGTGTGCAGGAGGCAGCTGATCGATGTTTCTCTCTCATTGATGTTTCTAGCTCTCTATCCCTCTCCCCTCCTCTCTGTAAAAAAAAAATCAATAAAATATATTAAAAAAAATAATAATGAGTGCTGGCTGATGCTGTTATCATCCTGACGATAATTGCCCTGGCTGCTATGCTGTGACATGTCTGGCAGAGCCCCCTTCAGGATCTCCAGGGACCACACCACGTTCAGGTGACCTGCTGCCCTGCTCTTCCCTCACTTCCCATGACTGATTGCCCGATTGCCGGGCACCTGGTGAATATTAACTCTGGCCCTGACTCCCCCGGGAGCTTCCAACTAGGAAGCCCTGAAACTCTGCCTCTCTGCCTCTCCTCCTCCTCCTCCTCCTCCTCCTCCTCCTCCTCCTCCTCCTCCTCCTCCTCCTCCTCCTCGTGTGTTTGCTTCCGCCCAGCCTGGCTCCCCTCAGCCAGCTGCTCTGCCCTCTCTACCCTCGGGATGTGGCTCCACTGCCAACAAGCTTTGGGCTTCTGTTTGCTGTGGAAAAATACCAAGTTCAAAGAGAGCAGCTGGGCAGCAGCAACCCCTCCCGTGGCTGGCCACGCGCTCTCTCCCCTCCTGGGGCCTGTGATCAGCTTGGCCTCATGGCCTCATCCCGCCTCCTCTTTCTCTAGCTGTGGTTTGCACCATTTGTTTCAACCCTTTTTATGCTTTTAATGTGCCAAGTCTTGTGCTTACAAAACTGGAATGGGGGTGGGGAGGGCGGTGCTAACATGGGCTCCAACTCGGGCTCTGGTTCCCCAGCTCCTCTGTTCCCACAGCCAGAAGGCGGTCTGTCCCAGTCACACGCATCTCCCTTTCTGCTCCTGGAATTCCTGCCTAAAGTCTTGGGTGCACAGAGAACACCAAAGCGTGATCACTGTGTCTGTCTCAGTCCTGTGCCAGATGCTCCAGTTTCCCCTGTCTATTGAGCCTCCATCTCCCCACAGATGTCAGGCCAGCACAGAACAAGGAACAATGTCTACTCTAGCCAGTGGTCACACATGCCTCCCCAGCACTCCCCCACTCTTCTGTTTCTCCATAACGTGTGTCACTTTCTATGAGTCCACGTGGTTTACTGACTTATTGTCATCATCTGTTTCTTCCCAGGCTAGAAGGCAAACTCCATGACATGAGGGGTTCTTGTCTGTTGTGTCACCACTGGGCTCCAGTGCCCAGGATGGTGTTGGACACACACAACATCATACACATGTGCTCAACAAATATATGTTGGATGTTGCCTATTTGACTGGGACCAGCTTAATGTCCATATTGGATACCAAGTCCCCTTATTCATTTGCTCACTCTTGTCTTCTTTCCTCCTTTCTTTCATCTCCCCTTGCCCAATTATTTCATGCCCACTAAATGCAACACAGACCTAACTCCCATATTCCAGGAGCTTACCACCCTATGGAGAAGACAGATATTTAAACCAAGGACAGTACAGCATTACGATTGTTAGAAAGTTTTCAGGGCAAGTGGGCAGCCCAGCAAAAAAAAAAAGGATCATTCTTTAAACTTGGGGTTCAGGCAAAGCCTTCTGGAGGAAGAGTAATTGCTCTAAGCCCTGGGGGAGAGAGGAATTAGCCTGTCTTCATCAGAGAGAAGCCCCACTGAGGGCCGAGCCTGCTATGCATTGACACATCTGCCCTTGTTTTCAGGTGGAGGTGAGCCCACTGATTTCAGTGGAAGTCAGTGCCTGCATTGCCCTGTGATGCATTTATATGGAGTCATGGGTAAGTTCTGTGTCTGTGAGTCCTCCACCTCCTAAATTCAAATGTCTCTAAATTCAGTGAAAGAAAATTGAAGGCTGAACTGAGAACAATGGACATGCTTTCTACCTTCCTTATGTTTACTTTTATAAAAACTTGCCTGAGATATAATTCACATCCCATACATGTCATCCATTGAAAGTGTGCAAGTCAATGGTTTTTTGTTTACTCAGGAGTCTTCAGCCATCATCTCAAGCTTGAGCTCTATGTAAGGGAAACGTTTGATAGACAGGATAGCCTCAAGTGCCCTCCACTCAGTGAGAAACATAGATTTACCGGCACCGGAGAAATAAGATGAAGAGTCCTCCAACCAGGGGCTGGAGGAGTGCAAATTGTAGAGCATGGGTGGGACTAAGCAATGTGAAGCCAAAATATTTTTTTCCAGAGTCATTCTTTTTTAAAGGTACAGATCTCGTATGATGATGCTGCTTGCTGAAAAGGAGGCCCATTTTGGAGCCCAGGTAAAGGCAAGATACCCATGACTGGCAGCTCTGTTTGGGGTGCCCAAGGTGGAGAGAATCAAAGAGAGAAGAATTATGGGGAGAATTGAGGAGGAGACAGAGTGGGAAGGGATGGGGGAGGGAGCGAGAGGAAGACATTCACAGACACACAAGCAGATGAAGAGAAAAGCAGAGATGTGAAGAGACAGACACATGCAGATGGAGAGAGGGGAGGAAGCAGAGAGAGGCAGAGACAGACGGCCAGAGAGACACTGGTAGGAAAGTGCAGAGAGACAGAGAGAGTATTTAAAAATAAATTCAGAAAATACCCCCCCCCCTGCCCAATCTCTAAAGCCTTCATCCTGAACTTTTCACAGAGGGTTCAAATGCCCTCCCTTGCTCCCTCCAGGGCATCTAGAATCTGGAAGCTGGGTGCCAGAGTCCTCTCTCTGGGAGGCAGTGAGAACGAGGGAGTAGGAGCCAGAAGCCAGGACAAGAAGCGGCCCCATCTGGCCCCCATCTGGCCGTGGGTGGCTGAGTCCCACGTCCCCCTACTGCCATTCGGGGCACTTTCAAGAACGTGGAAAGAATTGCAGGGAGCGTTGCTATAGATAATGACGTGTCTGATTCTGCAACAAAGGATACAGCTGAGAGTTCCAAAGCCCTACAGCCTTAACCTCCCCCAACATAGACTCCAGCATCTCTCCAGGATGTTAAAATCACCACATCCCTGTCCCTGCATGAAAGGGGTGGGTAGCAGGGTGCCAGTGGCTCATCACCATCACTGTAGCTGGTAGTTAAAGAAATGAATGAGATCGTGGATGTGAAAATCCCTCCAGTCAGGAAAGCTGAGCTGTCACAGGGAGGTCACCACAGCATCCCAGCCTCAGAGAGCACACACCCGTCTATCCGCCCACACCTTCACCCGCCAGGTGCACATGGCTGACACCACTGTGAACACGCTCCCTGAACAAGGCTCATGCACGTTCCCATAGATCTCACAACCAAGTCCTCCTCGCTCAAGCAACAGACACTGGTGTGCTTAGTAATCAGAGCAGGAGAAGGATTAAGGTTGGGACGAGAAGAAAATCACAAAAGGGTAGGCGGGAAAGATGTCCTTTGGGTGGCCTTGGAGAGAGAGAGAGCTGCTTAAAGAGAAGAGAGATGCTTCGCTAACGCCAGGGCCGCCAGGCACCTCTAGCTCTGTTAGAAGGAGCTGAGACCTGATGGAGAAGAACGGAGCCAGGGAATCGGCCTGCTCTGCTCTGTGATTTCAGGACTGACATTGTCTGGGTTTCAGGAAAAGCTACGGGAACCATGAAATGTGGAAAGGTTTGAAGGCACCTTGACACCATGGACTGTCCTGACCCTTTTGTTGAGCTAAGGTGAGATAGGGATGTGGTAAAAGATGGTCCCTTAACAAATCCTATACTAAGTCCTGGGGCTGCGAGAATGAAGCATCGTCCTTGCCTTGCACCAGGTCACTGTCCAGGTGGGAGTTAGAATGTAGTCATCCCAGCACTGCCCACCTGCAAGTTTCAACGCTTGGCCCCAGAGATGAAAATATCAGCCGAGTGCATGTGGAGTTTCACTTACCTGGTGCTGAGCTCAGTGGACTTAGGCAAGATTATCAAGGCAGCTGATGCTACCTCATTTCCTCATCACGGCTTCTTTTGCAGTGACAAGACTTCACGGGCTCAGTGGAAATCAGGTTCATTGGGGATTAAAGTAGATGCCCTTTGATTAGAGACGTCGCCTACCAGCGTGCCCGGGCGTGCAAGGAGGAGGGCGTGAAACTAGGCAGGGCAAGGGAGCCAGAGTTCCTTCCAGCTGTGAGCAGCTTCCCCAGGGCAGTGCCAGGGAAGAGTAGTGCAGAGGCAGTTAGAAAGGAAGGGAATACTAGGAAAGGGGAAAAGGGGTGAGGAGAGACTGAGAGGGAGGACGGGAAGGAGGAAGGAGGAATCAGGGAGGAGGGAAGGGCATTTGAGAGAAGTTTGTGCAGGTGGGCACGGTAAAGTAACATCATGAGAGATGAACTTGACATTAAGTGACCTGCTGAATTCAAACGCCTCTGGGCACGGAAGCCTGCGATCCTTGACCTGGCCAAGGTGAGGTAAAGGAGCGAGGCAGGACCACCGCCACCTCACTACAGCTGTTCCTGGGATGGCATTGTAGCTTGGAAAGACATTTTAGGGCTGGGAACAAGAGACCCCATTCCTGCATTGGGGTTGGGTTTTAGATTAGCTGCGGACATGAATAATTATGACAATTATTCCCCAGTGGCCTTTCTTCTCCCTACTGCCAACAGACCCAGGTTGGGCGACACTCAGAAAGCGCAGTTTCTAAACTTTGCGTCGTTGAGTGGCAGTGTTTGTGCATCCTCACATGCTGACATGCAAGGTTAGGAAGCCTGTGTTAGTCCCAGTCATCTGCTTCAAGTTCTGAGTTCCTGGTTAGTGAAGTCTTTAGGTCCAGCAACTACTCCAGACTGTCACACTGTCTGTTTAATGTCTAAGGGGGGCAGTTTGGGTTTGTTTGCTTTAAAAGTCAGGTTTACAGAGCTGGGAACTTTGTACAGTATAATGAACCCTCTTTTTAAGCCTATGGTTTGATGAGTTTTGACAAACATATACAGTCATATAAATCATCACCACAATTAGAACATGGAATATTTCCATCACCCCAAAAGTTCCCCCAATCCAACCTATGAGGAGCTAATTGCAGGCAGGCATTCCCCTCAATCAGGGAGGGGGGTACAATTTGTCCGTTTTCCTTTCTGGGCCTCTACATTCATTCTGCATCAATGAAGATGTCGTGACAGACTTCATACCCCACCCTCCACTAATAATCTTCATGAGCAGAGAATAAACCTGGCTTTGCTCCCCACTGCACCCCAGCTCCCAGCACAGTGTCTGCCAAGGATGATCTGCAGTGAATTGTCATTAAATGAATGGATGAGCAATGTATGGATTTCATCTTAGGTTAATTTAAAGGTTAAATAGAAAGCAGTTATTTATTGCACAGAAATGGAGGCTCAGAGTGGCCTCCAGATACACACAGTTAGAATCCCAGCCTGATCTGCCTGACCCCAAAGCCCACGCCTTTCCCCTGTGACTAGCTGCCGTCTCCCATTTCTGCAGATTCCGATGATCACCCACACGTCTGTGGGCTGAGCCCCCTGGATAAGCACATTACCAAGAGGCTTCCTTGCCGCTGAGCTGCTCTGAGCCTTCCCGGGCTGAGAGGGCCGGTCCAGTCATTACCGTTCCTATCATCTTAAGGAAGGAGCGCCACTCCCCCTAGCCCCAGGTCTTTCAACTCCTGAATTTTAATAACCAACTCCACTGATGATTTACACATTTCAAGGCAGGAATTAGCAGAAAATTCCATATTTCATAGATACTGAATTGGGCTATTATCTCCAGGCACCAGGTGCCAATTTCCTATCAAATGGTGAAATGCTGTAATTATCAGTAGAATTCCATTCAAATTCTAAGAGCAGATAAATAACCAATGGGAATATCATTTATTCATTAGAATATGAAGAAAGGGGAAAATATTACCCTGTTCGCAGTGGCAATGAGGCTGCCTTGCAAGGGAATGCCCAGCTCACTGAGGCAGGCTGAGGATTCCACATTCATTAAGCTCCCCAGTCAGGGGAGAGAGGGGCTTCCATTAAACCACCTGAACAGGAGAGATAATGGGCCTCTGATGGAGAGGCTAATGTGTGAGATGTGGTGATGCCTTCTTATGTTGTGCGTGTGTGTGTGTGTGTGTGTGTGTGAGAGAGAGAGAGAGAGAGAGAGAGAGAGAGAGAGAGAGAGAAAGCATCTACAGGCATACCTTGGAGATATCGTGTGTTTGTTTTCAGACCTCTGAAATAAAGCAAATCATAATCTTTTGGCTGGGGGATGGTCTTGCCTTCACTTTGTAAAAATCGCAACATCTGTGCCCTAGCCCATGTGGCTGGGTTGGTTGTGTGTCGTTCTGTGCACTGAAAGGTTGCTGGTTCAATTCCTGGTCATGGCACATGCCCAGGTTGCAGGCTCAATCCCAGGTAGGGGGCATGCAGGAGGCAGCCGATCAATGTTCCACTCTCACATTGATGCTTCTCTCTCTCTCTGCCTTCCCCCAACTCTCTCTCTAGAAAAAAAGTCAATAAACTATTCTTTAAAAAAAATGCAACATCTGTGAAACACAATAAACCAAGGTCTGCCTGTATTAGAAATCACTGGGAAATTACCAGACTTCCTACTCCCTGTTCTATATGCATCTCCATGGAAGGTACTAGTATCCCCAACAAACTGAACCTCAGAAAATCTAGGTCACTTGCCCAAGGACACACGGCTTGCAAGTGACAGATTTAGGTCAGTTGGTCTCCAAAGTCTGTGTTCAGTTAGCCACAGCCGCTCTCAACAGACACCGTTGCCTCCCTGACCTTCTGCCATACAGCTGGATACTGAAAGTCCTGGGATAATTTCAGGGTTCTCACCTGTCAGTGGACATGTTGAATAGGAGCCAGGACTAGGCAGGTGAAGTTCAACCCCCCCCCCCCTACTGCTTGTCACTGTCAGTGTAAGGGAAAGATGATATTGTGTCTGGTACCCTCAGGAAGGGGTGCTTCAGGTACAGACTTTTGGCTGGGATGGGCAGATGGAAGGCAGTCGGGGAATTCCACCCAGCATGGACACCTTCCTTGGGGTGAGGTGCCAGTGAACCCTTTCAAATATGCAAATATCCCCATGGAGGTCCCATCAGGTCCTATTCCTATGCTCACCGGGTTTCCACTTAGGAACTTTAAATGTAAGCGCTCCTAACCTATATAAATTTTTAAAAAATCAGTCTTCACACCTAGGTTTGAACTCAGGGCCAGATATGAGTTCCCTTAGGAAAGTTATAAAACCTTTCTGAGCCTCAGTTTCCTTAACCATAATGACAATAAAAAATAGTAGTGGGTTACTGGTAGAAGAAAGTGACTCAGTGCCCGGATTATTGGTAGAGGAAACTAAAATATTCATATTTAGCAGATGCCTGTAACACATAAAGGTTCGAATATCTCTTCTCCTCATCACTGTGGTTTGCTGCTGTTGCTACTGTTGTTACGAATGTACCTGAGTCACAAAGGTGATAGAAGGAGTGAAAGGCTCAAAGCATAAAAGGGCACAGCATGACGACACACACTATTGTTACTGTTGTTAATATTGAAATATTTGTAATGATCATGTGTCACAATGTGAGCAATGATATTATATTATTGATGATAATATCTATAGTTAGTAGGATTGCTGATAATATACTGTACTAATCAATCAGTTTTGTCATACCAGATCAGATGCTTCCCTGAAATGCAGATAAATTGCCTATTATGGAATCATTGTCTACCAATTCTGAGATGTAGTCAGAGAATAGCAATGCTGGTGCTAGGTCAAGAGCAAACCAGACAGTGAGGTATGAAGTGGCAGAGTCCTTGATCTGGGCCCCTGTTCTCTGGGCTCTAGGCTGTGAACGAGAACTTGCCCCTGGCTGACCTCAAGGCACAGAGTTGGCTGACAGGTGGGGCCACTGCAGAGTGGAGGAGGTCAAGGCAGGTCAAGGCAGGTCAAAGCAGGTCAAGGTCCCTGCATATAGATGCTTCCTTAGCGATGGAAGGTTGTTGTCTAAGGCTGGGGACTGGAGTGGGGGTGGGGGGGGGTAGGGAGGTGGGGTGGATAGAAAGATAGCTAAGGGTCCAGTGTGGAGAGGCCACTCAGTAGCATTTAATTTAGAGAGGGCTGGTCATAGCATAGTTCATTAAAAGAATGTCAGGCCTGACAAATCTGGTTGAATTCTCTGACTACATCTCAGAATTGGTAGACAATGGTTCCATAATAGGCAATTTATCTGCATTTCAGGGAGGCATCTGATCTGGTATGACAAAACTGATTGATTAGTAAAGGTCAATATGGCATGTTAGGGAAAGAAAATTAAACTGAGACTGAAGGAGTTTAAATCAAAGAAACCTATTTCACCTGAAAAGGGGGGCATGGTGGGGGGCTTCTTTTTAAAAATTGAGGTGGAGAATATAAAAAGAAGGGGTTGGGAGAAGTGGGTTCAGTTTTGGTCAAAAGACAATGGAACAAAATGTCCCACTTTTAAAGGAGAGAACCTTTGGTGACCAACCTCAAGAATGCAATTTTGTATATGGTTAGAACCACAAAGCTGATGTTGAGAATTAACTCCCACCTGAATCTAAGCTGCTAAATCCAGCAGCCTCATCAGGCCAGGTGCCAGCCAAGAGGATGTGGAGACCTGGCATCTGGACCAGCTCTGATGGGTGAGAAGGCAGCTGGTGGTGCTATCCTTAGAAAGCACAGGCTCAATGCCAGGTGGTAATGGCAGCTGGTCCCATCCCCGATCCTGACACGTGAGCAGGCCCCAAAGTGCTCCAATAGTTTTGCGTGTGCCAGCTGTATGACTGTAGACTTCAAATTGCCTTTACAAGCATCCTTGGGTGGAAAGTGGAAATCATATTGTCATTCTTGTGGCTCAAGGGAGAGTCCCACAGAGAGCTCCTTGGTGATGGGGATTTATCTTTTTTTTTTTAATTTTTCAATTATAGTTAACACACTATATTAGTTTCAGGTGTGCACTCTAATGATTAACATTATACAACTTCCAATAAATCTTGCACCCATCTGACACCATACATAGTTATTAGAATATTATTGACTATATTCCCCATGCTATACTTTGCATCCTCATGGCTATTCCGTAACAACAAATTTGTACTTCTTAATCCCTTCACATTTTTCACTCATTACCCCAAATCCCCTCCCATCTGGCAACTGTCAAATGATCTCTGTATATATGAGTTTGTTTCTGTTCTTTTTGTTTATTTAATTAGTTTTTTTAGATTCAATTGTTTAGAGGTATGCATTTATTGCCATTTTATTGTTCATATTTTTAACTTTTTTCTTCTTCTTAAAGAAGACACTTTAACATTTCATGTAATACTGGTTTGGTGGTGGTGAACTCTTTTAGTTTTTTCTTGACTGGGAAGTTCTTTATATGTTCTTTGATTATAAATGACTAGAGGCCAGTGTACGAAATTCATGCATGGGGAGGGGGGTGTCTCTCAGCCTGGCCTGCACCCTCCCACAATCCGGGACATTTTGGGGGATGTCCGACTTCCGGTTTAGGCTTGATCCCACTGCGGATAGGGCCTAAACCAGCAGTCGGACATCTCTTTCGCAATCCGGAACCACTGGCTCCTAACTTCTTGCCTGCCTACCTGATTGGCCTTAACCACTCGCCTGCCTGCCTGATCGCCCCTAGCTGCTAGCCTGCCTGTCTGATTGCTCCTAAAACTCAAGCTTCTTCTGTTTTATTTTTAATATTTATATTTCTTCTTTATTTTTTATTTTAAAATTCAAACTTCTGGAGAACATGAGGCATTTAATATTATTCCATCTTCCTTACAGAGATCAAAGCATGGTAAACACAGCAAACACTTAAAACGTACAGGCTTCTATACAAACACTTTCCAAACAGGAATGTTTTAATAGGCAGTTTCCAAAAACTTGACTGGAAAACCTAAAAGTAGAGTGCTCAGATTTCAAGGATCAGGTGCTATTAGCAGGATTTCAATCCCAATTAAACTCTAATTCTGAGC
The DNA here is from genome assembly GCF_000147115.1 of Myotis lucifugus. Taxonomy (NCBI): domain Eukaryota; kingdom Metazoa; phylum Chordata; class Mammalia; order Chiroptera; family Vespertilionidae; genus Myotis; species Myotis lucifugus. The sequence continues at coordinate 2,637,898 of NW_005871120.1, forward strand.
TCTCAACAGTCTGGACAAACTGTCGTTCACGATCTCCAAAGTTTCTTATTAGTCACTATCCCATTTTCCTCTGCTTCAAACCAAGGAAATAAATGAAACCTTTAATTCAGATCTTCCTCACCTCAAGGGAACAGCAAATCTCAATTGAAATAATTTCCTGCCAGAAGTCACATCCAAATACTGTGAGACTGAGGACTATAGGGCTGACTATGTACATGCACAATAATAGGCTCACATTCTAGCGGCAGGTGCCCAGGTGTCCTCCACAATCCCACAATCCTCTGGTCACATACTTCTGGTTTTTCTAGCTCCTTCTTAAGTGGTGTTTCCTTCAGTCCCATTGCAATGTCCAGGGCCTCTAGTTGGAGAGGATTTTTCTGTTCTTTGACGTTGATAGCTGTTTACTATTTGGAATCAGTGAAGTTTCAGGAGTATTGCCACTGCCATGAACATGTCGGTCCCAAGTGCACTCATGAAACAACCATTCAGTCCATGGCTGGCGCCATCCTGGTTCACAACGAGAAAGGTACTGTGCTCAGCCATTTTCCAATCAGATCTTCCTCTTCCTTCCCCAGAACACTCCAAACCTACTCCAGGCTGACCACCCCAACCCCACAGTCTCTTAAGACCTTCACCCCTATTTCTTCAACTTTCCCCTATCAAACTCACACCCTATTGCGTTGCTTAGGGGCACCCCTAACAGCTCCCTGGGGGGGGGGGGGCCAGCCTGGGCTAGGGGCCGTGGTGTTCTGGTCTCTGGTCGTTATGGTTGTTCCACCATTTTGGTCGCTGGGTTTTTAGTATATAGGATAGGATAGCTTTGCTGGATAAAATAATCTTGATTGTAAATCCTTGCTCTTCATAAATGAATATTTCTTGTCAACCTCTTCTAGCCTGCAAAGTTTCTGTATTGTTTTTTGTTTGTTTGTTTTTTGTTTTGTTTTTTCATTTAGAAATTGTTATTAGCACTAGGTGTTAAATTTACAGATGTTGTGGAATCAAAGTTGTCCATACACAGTGAGGCACTCATGGTGAATTCTGACTGATGTTAAAATGAGAGAGAGACACACTAACCAAGTGAGTAGTAAATAGAAAATTGTCTAATCCTCTTCGTCCCCTGAATCCTCATCTTCGGGTTTGGAGAGGAGTTTCATTACACGTTGTATAGGAGTGTTTACAGACTCATATTTCCATCCCTTCCTTAAAAACATCTTCTCAATCACACCTGGCATCTTGTAGCCCTTGCTTACAATGAAATCTTTGAAGGCAATTGGTCCATAAAGTTCATCAATAACGTCTGGTTCAAGATGCCTTCGATAGGTCCAATATTCCCTGTCATGGACGGCTTTAGGGTTAGGAAAAGGCTGGTCATTGACCAGCTTTTTCCAGCATTTGGGGTCTAGGTACCATGCTCCATACCTTATCTTCTCCCTTTTGGGTTTATAAGGGTCTTGTCGTTTGCGGAGTTTCCTTTCCCAGTCATCTTCCTGCAGGGAGAATTTTCTCTGCTTTATTTCATCTAGCTGTTTGCAGGGCCTTATAGTTGAAGGAAGCTGGTTTATTTTCTTTATTTTGACTGTATTATGGGTGAGTGGGCCCTCAAAGTCAATTTCAAACTTTTTCATGATGGACTCTTCATCAATGCCTATGTCTCCAAATTTATCATTGATCCATCTGCAGAATTCACGAATTGTTCTTCTTGCTTTTTGGAAAACAGGAACTTTGGGGATATCCGTTGTGCATGCTGCATTTGTGTCTTCCTTAGGAAACAAACTGAATAAATATGACAGGAGACTCTCCTTGGCCGTTTCCACGTGGGCTTGTTCTTCAGGTTCCTCCTCAGGAGGTTCCAGTTTCAACTTCCAGGGAGATTCCAGGTTGACTGCCTGGGGAGGTTCCAGGTTCAGTGCCTCAGGAGGTTCCAGGTTCACTGCCTGGGGAGGTTCCAGGTTGACCTCCTCAGGATGTTCTTCACACAGGTGTGTGGGGGCCTTCTTTCTTTCCTTGGTGCCCTCACAATAAGCCCACGTGTCCTCCAGCTCCCTGTCAGGATCTAGCACTTCCAGCACCTTGAGGAGGAGGTCTGGAGGGAGATCTTCCTCCAGATTCGGGCAGTCCGCCAAGGGATGCTGGGTCAGGCTGGCTTCAATGTCTCTACAAGGCTTCCGTGCTTGCTGGGCTAGTGAGAGCTTGGAACACAGGTCTGCTCCC
>NW_005871120.1:2640208-2722749 GCF_000147115.1 Myotis lucifugus
GGGGTCAGGAATGAGGGAGTGATGGGGTAAAGAAAGGAAGAGCATCATGAAGAATGTTCCAGAAGGGATACATAGATCACAGACAGAATTAACGTCATAAGAAGGAAGTGAAGACAGAACGGTTGGTAGGTCTGCTCCCTTGGGCGGCTGCCTGTGAAATTTTTTGGGCGGAGGGCGGGGAATTCTATGAGCAATTATGGGGAGAAAGCCCTCCCGAGGACCACGAGTGATCACGTCTTCAGTAGATGGACAGCCCGTTCTGAAGTCATCTACTCCCTCCTTCACAAATACCCACCGCCGGCTGTCCATGGAGGTGGGGCACTTCCCAAGCTTGTTGTTCTGCCTGGATAAATAGCAGGAAGGCAACTTGTCCCTGTCCTTGAACCAGGGCTTACATTTCATGCCCAGGGGCAAGGGCTCCAGCGGCCCCGGCCCTAGCAGCCACTTCTTGTTGAGCTCGGGCTTCTTGTCCAGCTTCGGCCCTGACAGCCACCGCTTGATCAGCCCCGACTCTATGAGCGCCTTCTTCCTCAGGTCCGTCTTTAACAGCCACCTTTTGTGGGGCTCCGGTAAGGGCCACTGCTGGCCCGCCATGGCGCCCTTGACCCAGGGCGACCAGAGCCTCAGTGGTTTGTTGTCCCTGCCGCCCAGTCGCTAGGAGACCGTTGCCGGTTGCGGCCGCGCTCTTATTCTTTCGCGAGGCGGGTGAGCACGCGCCCCTGCACAGCCTGCATTGTCCCGGGATGGCCCGCAAGGTTGCATTCCTGTTTGTGGTAGAGAACTGTTCCCGTGTATGGGCACAGCACAGTTCAGCTACCCATTCATCTTTTGATGGACTTTTGGACTGATTCCAGTTTGAGGCTATTTGGAAATCAAGGGGCCACGAATAATTCACGTGTTCATATCTTCATACAAATACTTTCACTTCTCCTGGGTAAATTATAGCTAGGAACTGAAAGGCGGGAGCTTGTGAGAGGTGTTTTTTCTTATTACTCACAGCCCTCAGGTTTTGATATTTGCCCAAATATGGGTGAGGTGAGTGAGGCATTGGGTATACAACTTAACGTGGCACCCAAAAAACCCCTCAGAAATCAAGATCAATTATCTTTTAAGGTAACATTTTCAACAATAATCAGAAAAACAGTGCCATATTAAAGCCTGAGGGCAAAGGATAGATCAGCACTCTACTACTGATCCTGTCTTTATTTAAAACCCATGTGTTGTTCACTATCCATTTCCTTTTTTACAAATACTATTTGCCTTTTTGGATACTGGTATGTTGTTTGGAAAGAGTTTGATTCTTTGGGGTCCTTTTTAAGATTTGATTGAAATAAACAGAGCAGTTCCCTGTGATAGTATACGGCCAAATAATGTTATACCATGTTGTATGGTTAATTAACTGTTTCTCACTACTGCAGCAAGACCCTTCCACGTAAATTATTCAATGCCTGTGCATCTACAGGTTGTCTAGTCTGGCTGACAGTAAAGGTCGCTATTGCAGGCCCTGTGTGAGTATCAGTTACCAAGAATCCTTTTCAGGGCTCCCCGCGGCGCATGCGCTAGAGGGCCGGAGCGCGGTCTTGACGCGTGCGCAGCCTGGGCCCTCCCAGCAGGCTCTGGGGCAAGATGGCGCCGCGGGGGTCTGTGCCGCGGACTGTCTGAGGCGACGCCAAGGGACTGCGACCCTGTTCCAGCTCCGCGGGAAAGCAGAGGCCGAACCCCAGGGCTGCGATGGCCGCGGCGGTGGCCAAGTTGGAAGGGCCGCCGTTCATCAGTGAGGCAGCTGTGCGAGGCAACGCCGTGGTCCAACGCCGCGGTCCTGGACCTCGGGGCCATGGCCGGCATCCTAGGCCTCACCGGCCTCTACCTGCTCGCCTCCATCCTGTTCTCCCTGCTCCTCATCCTCAAGGCGGGCAGGAGGTGGAACAAATACTTTTAAGTCCCGAAGACCTCTCTTCACGGGAGGCCTCATCGGAGGCCTCTTCACCTACTTCCTGTTCTGGAGTTCCTCGCAGTGGTTCTCAACCTTCCTAATGCCGCAACCCTTTGATACAGTTCCTCATGTTGTGGTGACCGCCAACCGTAAAATTATTTTCGTTGCTACTTCATAACTGTAGTTTTGCTACTGTTATGAATCGTAATGTAAATATCTGATATGCTATATGTGTTTTCTGATGGTCGCGACCCACAGGTTGAGAACCACTGCATGGCATGGTGCACGTCTACTGAAATGGGGCGGGTGACTCCTTTAGGAAACCAGACAGTAACAACGTGTAGACTTACTTAGTTTTAAAATGGTTGAATTCACTGCTTGTGCTGTAACGTTATAACTTATACCAGAGGACGGAGAGCCTGTAATACTCTTCAGATTAAATGAAGCGTGAGACCAAAAAAAAAAATCCTTTTCAGTGGTTTATTTCCTGGCTTCTAATAATGTATTCCAAAGTTTCTGTTTTCTGTTGAGAAATCAGATGACAGTTTCATGGGTGCTCCCTTGCAAATAACTAAGTGCTTTTCTCTTGCTGCTTTTAAGAGTCTCTCTTTGTCTTTAACCTTTGGCATTTTAATTATGACATGCTTTGGTGTGTCCTTCTTTGTGTTCATCTTGTTTGGTACTCTCTGCGTTTCCTGGACTTGCAAGTCTATTCTCTTCACCAGGTTAGGGAATTTTCCCATCATTATTTTTTTTTCAAATAGCTTTTCAATTTCTTGTTCTCTCTCTTTTCTTTCCACAACCCCATGGTGCAAATGTTGGTATGCTTCAAGTTGTCCCAGAAGCTTCCTACATTATCCTCACTTTGGGGGATTATTTTTTCTTTTTGCTGTTCCGATTGGGTGTTTTTTGCTTTATCTCCAAACCACTGATTTGATTCTCACCTGAATCAATTGTACTGTTGATTTCCTGTAAATTTTTCTTCATTTCAGTTAGTGTATCATTCATTTCTGACTGGTTATTTCTTATGGTTTCCATGTCCTTTTTCTATGCTGTTGAAGTTCTCACTAAGTTCATTGAGCATCCTTATAACTAGTATTTTGAATTTTGCATCAATTACATTACTTGTCTATATTTTGTTTAGTTCTTTTTGGAGTTTTGTTCTATTCTTTCATTTGGGACATTTTTTTTGTCTGCATTTTAGCACCATTCCTGTGTTTGTTTCTTTGTATTAGGTAGAACTGCTACATCTCCCAGGCTTGATAGAGTGGCCTAATATAATAGGTGTTCTGTAGGATCCAGAGGCACAGCCTACCAGATCACCCAAGCTGGGCATTGGGTGACATGTGGGTTGTGCACACCCTCCTGTTGTAGTTGAGACTTGATTGCTGTTGGCACATCAATAGGAGGGATTTACCCCTTGGTTACAAGGACAGGCTATGACAAACAACCTCCAAACATTGACCATGTGGAGGATGAGCTGTGCAGGACCCACCCCACAAAGAAGGACTTACTTCTGCAGGCCTCCTCTGGGACCTACTGCCTGCCCGTTGAGTGTGTCACTTGTGGAGGTATTTGGGTGGTGCTTTGACATAATCTGAAGCTGTCAATCAGGTGTCTGGTTATGGGGCCTCCCTAAAGGTGCAGGCCAAGGTCAGCCACCACCAATGTTCTGTCCAGGGCCATCCAGCATGAACTACAAAGCGATCTGGAGATGGCTGCTATTTATGCTGAGTTTGGCGGTGCCCAAGCAAGGCCAAGTTGCAAATCAAGGCCAGCTGCTGCTAGTGCCAGGCCTGGGCCACTTACTATAAGATACAGGGTATGCTGAAGCCAGATGCTGCTTGTTTGAGAGCTTTTAGGAAAGTCTGAAGCATGAGCCAAGACAAGTCATTTGCATGGAAATGCTGGAAACAGCATTGGGTGGGCCTGCAGGCTGGGTGAGGTGGGGTCTCACAGAATCACTAGGGCAGGGCAAACAGTGTGAGCCTGGTTGATGGAGACTCAGATATGGTGCTACCTGCTGGCTCTGGGAAAGTAGTGGGGAGAGTCCAGAAAAGGAACTATGGCCTCTGCCAGCACTTTTGTCTGAGAGAAAGCTGCCCCCTTCCCAGCCCTTGCCCTGAAGTGAGACAATTCAGTCCCTCCCATATGCCCCTGGTGCTTTTTGAGCTGCTGCCTGGTGCTGGAGCTCAGAGAGAGTGAATCTGAGTAAACCCATGTGCAGGTCCTTTAAGAGGAATTGCCTGGGACTCCAGCAGCCTCTGTCTCATTCAGCCACAATCCCTCCTTGTTTTTACAGCCAGAAGTTATGAGGACTTCTCCTCCTGGCCCTGAAATTGGGATGGGGGGCCTGGTGTGGGGCTGGGACCCCTAGCTCCTCAGGCAGGACCTCCACAGGAAATATTCCTCCTGGTTTTTAGTCAACACAGGTGGATGTGGAACCAGCCCATTTTGAGTCTCTGCCCCTCCTACCAGTCTTGATGTAGCTTCTTCTTTAAATCCCTTGTTGTAGAATTTCCATTCTGCTAGATTTCAGATGGTTCTGAGTGATGGTTGTTCTGTAGTTAAGTTGTAATTTTGATGTGGTTATGGGAGGATGGGGGTACCTGATGATGGGAATTTACCTTAAGATATCTTAGACAAGGGAGTTAACAAAACAAGGAATTGCTCTGGCCTGCTCACAACCAACATAGTCTCCTCCAAAATGCTTTTGTAAGCAGCAGTCACTTTTAAAAATGGAAGCCATTGTGAAATATCTTACTTGTTTTGCGTTCTTTAAATAGGTGCCCCTATAGGACCTGCTTTGCCTTAGAGCAGCGGTTCTCAATCTGTGGGTCGCGAGCCCTCTGGGGGTTGAACGACCCTTTTGCAGGGGTGACCAAAGACCATCGGAAAACACATATATAATTACATATTGTTTTGTGATTAATAACTATGCTTTAATTATGTTCAATTTGTAACAATGAAATTGGGGGTCACCACAACATGAGGAACTGTATTAAAGGGTCGTGGCATTAGGAAGGTTGAGAACCACTGCCTTAGAGAAACCAATAGAGCAAGGCCAAGTCTGGTGCCAAACTTCTGACTTGAGAAGTCCATGGCTACCATTCCCATTATCTATTCCATAGCTGTCAGCCACCTGTTCCATCTCAGATTGAGGACCTTAGAAGTCAGGCCTCAGACACCACCAGGCCAAGTCCCTCATACAGCAGACAAATGAGAAAATGGCCCTTGATGACTATCTGCCTTGTGATGGTCACTGCTGTCTCAGGACATCCCCTCTGAGGAAGATCCCGTGTGCTTCCCCACATGGCAGATGAGTGAATTGAGGCAGGAGGAAGGGTGAGGTGAGGAGTGTCCAGACCTTCAGCATGGATGAAACCAGAGTGCAAAGAAGAGTTGCAAAGCTGAGGCTGGCTCTCTTGCCAGTTAGGCCAGTGGTCAGCAAACTGCGGCTGGCGAGCCACATGTGGCTCTTTGGCCCCTTGAGTGTGGCCACGAAGTTTCAATCGCACTGTATGTGCGCGCCGGCACGTGGTATTTTGTGGAAGAGCCACACTCAAGGGGCCGCAGTTTGCCGACTACTGAGTTAGGCTGTCGGAGATTAGCAAGATGTTCGTTCCACCACCACACCTGAGGGTTTTCTGTGTGCCAAGAGCTTGTGAAGAGGGTAGTGAGCAAACAGATCCTCTACATTATGAGGAGGGAAACAAACAGGTAATCAAAGATGTGTAATTGCACAAGGTGATAAGTTCCACACAGGAAAACCCGGGGCAAAATGAGAGCTGATAACAAGAGAGCTGATAGGGGGTGGAAGGGCGAGGTGGATCCTGGAAGACTTTTGGATGGAGTGATATTTTAGCTGAGACCTGATGAATGATGAGTCCTAACCCAGGTAAGGGATATTCTAAGCATGAAAGGTGTCCATGAGCCTTAAGATGCGAAAGACCTAAGACCTAGGTGTGTTTGAGAAAGTCCACATCTGCGGTCAGGTCACTTAAGAGTCCACTTTGGATGCTGACCCCCAGACCTAATGCCACGGTGGGGACTTTCCCCAAATATTCCACTAACAAAGAATCCTGGCTGGAACCAGACTGAGGCCCAAAGCAGTTCGTGTGTACCATCTGTCAGTGATTCCCCTCAATGCCCTGGGGGCACCTGGGCATGGGGATGGATGACTGTAATGAGTCTAATTGTATCTGGATTTCTCCATGGCAAGTGTGTGCAGAACAGCCCAGCAGAGTCCTTGACTAATGACTTTCAAATATAATTAAAAACATATTTCAATAGATAGCGCATTGCCAAGTCTATACCAGCAAAGTAAAATTAACCTTCAAACGATACTGGAACAACAGTGAATTGCAAGGGTTTGTAAGAGATTAGCTACACTGTAGCTTAATTATGTTACAATAACTCACCTCATTAATCTCCAAGGAAACAATAATGACAACAGTTAAATACTGTAATTAACAAACCCTATTTCAATCTTGATTTTAATTTTATAGGACTTGGTTATATTATACAATGTAACTGTGGAAAAGACAGAATGTCAGTAGAGCACCCTGGTTCTATGAGAGCTCTTGGCTAACAGAGCCCCATACCCTCAGGTTTGTGATTCCACCAAGCTGAGCTTCTGCTTAGACCCCAACCCATGCAGAAAAAAGACAAGATATATACATTCAAGACCTCCTAGGTGTCCCCCTGCCACCAAACAAACAAACAAACAAAAAAAAACATGAAGTCATGTCTGTATTTGTCATTCTGTATTTAAAAGCAGCAAACCTTGCACTTGATCTTCTGTTTGGGACTTGTTTAGTATGGGGCGCAGCTACAGTGTTTTGGCCTGGTTCAAGCCTTGGACTAATGAAAGGACAGGGTCCTCTCATTGCCACGTGCAAGTCCCAGCTGGAGGGCAGGGCCCTCCCAGCACAATTATAGCCAACAGCTATGGTTGTAAGCTTGAACCTATGGTCCAAACACGTGGCCCCACGTGCCTTGTGCTAGAGTTCAGGTGCATGTAGTTGAGTAAGGTTGAAACTCACGAGAATGCTGTAAACAACTTGATCACACCCCTACTTTGCCTCATGGCATCTGCTATAAAATAAAGACATGGCTTGTGGGTGCTGGCGCTGTCTCCTCATCAGGGAGCAGCGTCCCACCGAGACCCAGCTTTCATTCTCTTGTCTGTCTTTTCTCAATCCTTTCACCCCCTCACTCAGGGTCACTGAACCAGGCTGAGCTGGCATGGCACATAAGGCGCCCTGGGGCTGAGTATCCATGGCCATGCCGGCTCCCCACAGTTTAGTGTTGGGATGTTCCAGCTGAAGGTCCTTTGAAAAGGTCTCATGGGCAGGGGTAGGACAGATTAGACAATCAAGGGCATAACAATTAAGAGTGGGCAGATAGTAGGATAGGGCATAACAATTAAGAGTGGTCTCAATAATGCAGGAAAAAACATTTGGCAAAACTCAACAACTATTCATGATTAAAATTCTCAACACTCTAGGAAAAGAAGGAAATGTCCTCACACTGATAAAGGAATCTACAAAATACTCACAGCTGCCCAGACAGTGTGGTTCAATGGTTGAGAGCGTCAACCTATGAACCAGGAGGCCAAGGTTCAATTCCCAGTCAGGGCCCATGCCCGATAGGAGGCATGTAGGAAGCAGCCAATCAATGATTCTCATCCTTGATGTTTCTCTCTCCCTCTCCCTTCTCTAAAATCAATAATATAAATATATTATTTAATATGTACTGCAGGTTCTAGCCAAAGCAATTAGGCAAGAAAAATAAAGGCATTCAGATGGAAAAGCAAGAAGTAGAACTATCTCTATTTTCAAATGAAAAGATCTTGTACATAGAAAAGCCTGGGGAATCAAAATAATAATGATTATAATAATAAACTATTAGAACTAATAAGCAAGTTCAGCAAGGCTGCATGACATGAGATAAATATTCAAAAACCAATCATATTTCTTTACACTAGCAATGAACAATGAGAATTAAATTAAGAAATATGTCCATTTACAAAGAATCAAAAAGAATAAAATAGTTAGAAAAACACTTAATAGAAGGGCAAAATGGTTACACTGAGATGTACAAAACACTTGAAAAAAATTTGAAAAGAACTAAATAAATGAAAAGATATTCCACAGTCATGGATTGGAAGAGTTAGTACTGTTGAGACAAAAATACCTCCACGTTGACCTATAGACTCAACACAATCCCTGTCAAACTTCCAGCTGCCTTTTTCATTTCAGAAATTGACAAGCTGATTCTTAAATTCATAGATAAATAAAAGAACCCAGAATAGCCAAAACAATCTTGAAAATAAAGAACAAACAACCCCAATTTCAAATTTTCTACAAAGTTACAGTAATTAAGACAGTGTGTACTGGCATAAGGATAGACATACAGAGATCGATGGAATATAGTTGAGAATCCATAAATGCATCCTCATGTTTATGATCAATTGATTTTGATAAGAGTGTCAACAGCATTCACTGGGGAAAATAGTCTTTTCAACAAATGATGTTAAAGCAACTGGATATGTGGGTGCAAAAGAATAAGTGAGACCTCCTTTCACCAATCATAAAAATTCACTCAAAATAGATCATTGATGTAAATATAGGAGCCCAAACTACACAAACCACTTAGAGGAAAATGCAGGAGTAAATCTTCATAATCTCAGGTTAGGCAAAACCTTGTTATATGTGATAGTAAAAGCACAAGCTATAAAAGAAAAATACATAAAATAAAATTCATAGAAATTTAAAAATTTGTGCTGGACATTATACCATCATGAAAGTTAAAAGACACCCACAGAATGGTAACATATTGGAAAATCATAACCTGATAAAGGACTGGTATCCAAAACATATAAAAAACTCTCACAACTCAATATTCAAAACATAAATAACCCACTTTTAAAACCGACAAAGAAACTAATAAGCATTTCTTCAAAGAAGATATACAAATGAGCAGTAAGCACATAAAAATATATTAAAAATCATTAGTCATTCAGAAATGCAAATCAAAACCACAATAGGATACTACTTCACACCCACTGGGATCAATAAAATGTTTAAAAATTGTAACAAATGTTGGCAAAGATGTGGAAAAAATGGAACCCCATTCATTGTTATTGGGAATGGCAATTTACATATAGTGGGGCAGCCACTTTGGAAAACAGTTTGGCAATTCTTGAAATTGTCAAACAAACTATATATATATATATCTGTGTGTGTGTGTTTGCCATATGATCTAGCAATTTCACTCCCAAGAGAAATGAAAGCATATGTTTATAAAAATTTGTACACAAATATTTATAGCAGCATAATTCTTAAGAGCCAAAAAAATGGATGCAATCTAAATGTATATCAACTGATAAATGAATAAAATGTGGTATATGCATACGATCAATTATTTTTCAATAATAAAAAGCAATGAAGTGCTGAAATATGTTACAACATGGAAGTCTTGAAAACATTATGTGAAGTGAAAGCAGCCACCCATTCTATTCATATGAAATATCCAGAATAGGCAACTCTCTAGAGTCAGAAAGTAGATTAGTGATTCCCAGGGCTGGGAGCAGTGACTGCTTAATGGGTGGGGGGGAGGGTTACTGGTAATAAAAAATTTCTAAAATTAATTAAGATGATTCTTGTCCAACCATGTGGATATATTTAAATCTATTGAGTTGTACACTTTAAATAGGTAAAAATATCCTATTCCTGAACATAATGGTTGAGAGGATCAAATAAAATACTGATTGTAGGAGGTTCTCTAAGTAGTAAATCTCTTTGCAAACATGAAGAGTTATTATGAGTAGTTAGCAAAGACCTTCAAACTATTGGAAAGATCACCTTGTGGAGCTATTCAAGCAGAAGTGGATGTGCACAGATAACCGGTAGTATAACCAGAGTCTGGTTCACCCAAGAATTCCTTTTGAAAACAAACACATTAAGCAATTAAGAGATATTTTAAATTATTGTTATTATTTTGAATTTCTGCCTTCATGCTAGATTCACAAAAATCCCAAGAAATTGGGTTCCTTTACTGGACTCTCTGATCTTCTCCGAGAGAATACTACCCTTAGAAATTTCTAATGGCCAAACAAGGAAATAGAGGTAAAATCTGAGGAGTTAAGAGTTTTCCACTGCCAATTCAGCTCAATGTGTCCTGCAGGATAAATTCCTTAGAGTCGTGGTCGGCAAACCGCGGCTCGTGAGCCACATGCGGCTCTTTGGCCCCTTGAGTGTGGGTCTCCCACAAAATACCACGTGCTGGCATGCACGTACAGTGCGATTGAAACTTCATGGCCCATGCGCAGAAGTCGGTATTTTGTGGAAGAGCCGGTATTTTGTGGAAGAGCCACACTCAAGGGGCCAAAGAGCCGCATGTGGCTCGTGAGCCGCAGTTTGCCAAGCCGCAGTTTGCTGAGCCGCAGTTTGCCGACCACTGCCTTAGAGCATTCCATTGTTAAGGAAAGAGCCATACGTATAGGAAGACAGCAAATCCAAGCTCCAGTGCTGGGAGGCAGGCTGCTATGTGATTTAGGACATGGACTTCTGGGGTCAGAGAACTCAGGTGTGAATCCAGGATCTGCCACTTAGAAGTAGTATGATCTTAGGCAAGTCACTCAAGCTTCCTTGAGTCTCATATATATAAAGCACTCACATCAAAGGATTCATTTGTGAAGCATTTAATGTCATCCCTGCTATATAATAATTGCTCAATTCATGCCCAACATTATCATTGGCAAGTCAAAAATACCATGATTATTCCTACCCTGCCTACTTCATAAGATTTTTATGAGGAGCAAATGAGAGAATTATTCGAAAGATGCTTTATAAGCCGTGAAGAACTAGACAAACATAACTATGTTGTTACAGTTCTTAAGAGGTCTGGGCATATTGCACCACTCGATAAATATTTGTTAAAGAAACAGTGAGTCAGTGAATGAAATCAAACCCCCTTTCTCTGCTTTTTGCCTTGGGCCAGTGAAAGGAAGCCTGGCAACCAGTGTTCCTCCCCACAGCTGAAATTTCTCATGCAGGCACAGGCGTCTCAAAGACTCTCAACCTCCACATCACCTGCTTTCCTGAGAAACTCATCATCGAGAAGGCAAGGCCTTTAGCCTTCATGCCCTGACCTAGAAGAGACAGCCCGGAGATTATTTTTGTGGACAACAAGAAAGGTCATATTTCATAATTCTGTGTTCCAATAGCTGAGCACTTGTAAGAAAAAAAAGAGAGATCCTTCAAGTGGGCCTTTCCACTTAGAGAAGTGTAATAAGTCTTAAGAGTTTGCATGATGCATTGGTATCCCCTTGAAGAAGATATTCCAAATCCGAGAAGTACCATAAATATCCTTCAATGTGGTGCATGTCAAGTAAAACGCTCCCATCCTTGAGCAGGCATAGACCATATACAATACGGACAGAGGTAAGTTATGGAAGGGAACATATTTAGTAATCTAATCACCCATAGGACACTGGCAATTTACAGTTTAATCGCCTACACGGTATAGTTTCTCTGTAATTGAATTAGATTTCAAAATAAGGCAAACTTGATTTATAGTGTTGTTAACACACACACAACAGGGCATGTTTTCTTGTTTGTAACACGAATCCAATGGTTAGTGTTAATGTATTACCAAGGAATGAAGCAAAATGGATAAATGTTAGGTATTTAGGGTCCACTGCACAAAGAGGCTACATAAGCTAAAGATTGAAGAAGCAGGAAAAGTTATTCTTCTCATTTATGTTCACTTAAGGCAGATGTACTATTTTACTTTAATCTGCTTCAGGCTTATTCAACTGAACACAATTTGAAGCATAGCTACTCGTTCAGCCAACAGACATTGAGCATTGACTCTCTGCTTACCGCTGTGCTTGGTGCTCAAGGCTATGCGATGTGTGCTAGTGCTGTGACCTTGGGCTCACTGCTTTTCAACTGAAGCCTTAGTGCCATGCTTGTGAAGTGGAGACATTAACCATTTCCATTTTATGGGGCTGCCATAATGATTATGATAAGTAACTTAGAGTGGTATGTATAATATATCATCATCATCACCATCAGCATAATCACCATCATCATCAACACCATCGTCATCATCAGTATCAGCATCATCACATCATCATCAGTATCATCACATCAGCATCATCATATCAGCATCACCATCATCAACAACTTTATCATCATCATCATCATCATCACCATCATTAGCATCATCATTATTGATTTTGTTATCTCCATGCCTGTAAAGAGTTATAGTTTTCCAGAGGTAACAAACTAAAACTGTTTCTAAACAATGTGATAAATGCTGACGTTTCTCAGTAATGCAATGCAATAAAAACCAAAAGCTTAGTGGCATTCAACTGTAAGGGTTTATTGCTCACACAGCTGAGGACCACTAGGGGTTGACCAGATGGCTCTGCCTTCTCACCTGGATTGATTCACATGTCTGAGGTTGGTCAATTTTTGGTTGGCTTGTGCTGGCCTTAGTTGTATGTGCCCTATTTCATATCCTTTGTATCTACTTCCTATAACCAGTCACTGGTCCAGGCATTATTTTTATGGTGATGGTAGCAGTTCAAAGAGAAGCACCATAAAAGTGAAACATGCAGAACATTTTGAGGTCTAGGCTCAGAATCGAGACACTGCTTCTGCCTTGTGGTGGTGCCCAGAATCCGGGTGGGACGGGGCAGCAAGGTTACATGGCAGAAGGCATGGATGCAGAGAAGGGTGACTAAGTTTATCAGTGCAATACATCCCACATATGTCTCTACAGAGATGCTGTGAATATAAAAGGTAGTTCATAGTGCTGACATAGAGGGCTCATGGAAGCTGCTAGCTGAGTCTCGAAGAGAAGGTAAGAGTTCCGCAGACCACCCCCATCAATTTAGGGGCCCATAAACTGGTTTGTTGTCTTTCTTTACCTTCTAAATAGTCAATGGGCCCAAAGAGTAAACTTTCTGAAACGTTGGAAATGTCAGCAGATATGAGCTCTGTGAGAACATCCCCCATATCTCCCAGAAAGAGGTCACTGAAGGACACAGCTAATCCATCACCATGTGGACACTTTGGGCTTCCTCCTGACTTTCAACAAGGAGGGCAACACAGATTGAGCCTTTGCTTCCTCATCTAAAACAGATATAAATCATCCTAGTTCATTGTCCAAGGGGTTGAGGCCCAGCCCTTAACAACTTGAGCCATTTTCCCAGACAGCAGGATCAGAATGTACAGTGGTGAGTCCCTCTGTGATGCTGTGTGCACCTTGTGTCATCAGTGGTCATAAGGAAACACAGTGAGAGTTTATCAATTCTTGCACTGCTGAGTGGAGAGCATTTTGTATAGCTCCCTACAGAATGTGCTTTTCAAAGGAATTAAAGATAACCCTGGCCAGGTATCTCAGTTGGTTGGAGTGTCATTCCATATACCAAAAGGTGGCGGGTTAGATGCCTGGTCAGAGCATATACCCAGGTTGCAGGTTTGAGCTCTATTTGGGGAGCATATGGGAGGCAACCGATCTCTCTCTCTCTCTCTCTCTCTCTCTCTCTCTCTCTCCAAAAATCAATAAAAACATATTCTCGTGTGAGGATTAAAAAATAAATAAAATATTCAAAAATCACTCCCAGATCAACTAGTGTCAATGTTTAGAACCTTAAAAGAGGCATCCTTTGGAGAGATAGGCTTCCCCCCTGGGAACACAGGGTAAGTAGCTGGGGCGTTTAGGGGGCCAAAGCCCAGATTATCTTGAGCAGGGAAAGCACCATTATACTTCAAAAAATATCAGGACTGAAAGAAGGGCAAGTTTTACCAATTCCTACAGCTTAAAGGGCAAGGAGAACTCTTAAGCCCCCTTCATTTCATCTGCTCTTACGTCCCTGGCACCCTTCCTCCCTTCCTCATCTTGCTCCTTCTCTCTCCTCCCTCCCTCAAAGGCTATTGAGGATTAATCCAAAAAGGAGTGTATCATTTAGGATACTCTTGGCCTCCAGTAACAATAGAATTAACCCCAAATAGCTTATGCATTTAAAAAACTTATTAAGACATGTAACAAGAAATCCAGAGGGGAGTTAGTTCAGGGTTGGTTAATTCAACTAGAGAGAAGCTTTGAGTTCTTCCCTAAAATGAGGAAAAACTTTCCCCCACACCCTCCACCCAACAGACTTTTCCTCACCTCTCACTGGCAAAAATGAAGTCACACCCATCATTCTTAATAATTAACACCTGCAAATATTACAAGGCTTCCCCCAGAGACTAATCAATATAAATCAAGATACAACCTGTGGGACAGAGCAAGGTCCTGCCTCCACTGAAGAACTTGACTGCTCAACACAACTAGAATCTGCAGCATGACCAGGTGGAGGATGTCAGTTGGGCAAATAGCCAAATGCATTTGCCAAAGAGAGAACATTAGTCTGGGAATTCAGACCAGAGGGAATAAGAGAAATTTCTTTAGATAACTAACCACTGGTTTTCTTGAAGCCAGATGACCTGGGCTAAAATCCAGACTCTGAACTGTGTGACCTTGGGCAATGTATCTGAGCTTCCATTTCTGTATCTTTGAAATGGGACCAATAATGTCTAGTTCACCTGGTTGTTATAAGAATTAAATGAGACAGTATATGTTGAAAGACCCTGACATCTAACTAATGATCATTAGCTGAGATGTGCCACATGCTCCTCCTCCACTGTTCTCTCAGGGCAAAAGGCACTATTATAGATAAAAGCTAACATCTGGAGTCAGACAGGTCTGGTTACAATAACTGGTTCTTCCAGGTACCAGCCACATAGTGCCAATCAACTGCTGAATTTCTCTAAGCTTCAGAGCACCCATCTGTAAAATGGGTGTTATACTATTCCTAATCTCATAGGATGTGATTGTGAGAACTGATACATTGCTAATAAAGAATGAAGCAGGTGCTTAACCTTGGATAAGCATTCAATAAATAATAGTTGTTACTGCTACTACTGTTGTCATCACTATTGTTACAGTCATTGTCATCATCACCCACCTCAAGGTCTCCAAACTGCCTGGGACTTGGACCTCCAGTTTCACAGCAACATTTTACAAGAAGCAAATTCAATTGCTTACCACTTTAGATGCATTCCCATTTTCCTGAGGGTAAAGACCCAAAATATCCTCAAGACGGCCCTCACTGCCCTGGAACATTTGGTTGCAGCTTACCTCCTAGTCCCATCTCACACCAAGCTTCACTGGCCATCTCCCAGTCTAACTTGCCATTCCTCATCCAGCCATGGGGACTTTGCCCAAGCTGTTCCTTCCACTTGAAATGTTCTTTCCTCATTTGTTAGTCAACATGTCCTCTTCCTCCTTCAAATCCCATCCCAAATGTCACTTTGCAAGGAACCCCAGAGAGAAACTGCTTCCTTTGGAATATGTTATCAGCAGAGCGGTGGCACCCTATGTGGTTAAGAGCATGAAATCAAGACTGCATGGGTGCATATCTCAGCTTTGCCACTTTCCAGCTGTGTGACCCTGGGCAACATAACCTCTCTGTGCCTCAGTTTCTTCATGTGTACAAAATAGTAACAATAATAAGGATGCCTACCTCATAGGGTTATTATTGAGATTAAATGAGTTATTATTCTTAAAGTATTTAAAATAATGTCAGACACAGAGTAAGTGCCATATAAGTGTTTACTAAATCAAATTAATAAACTGTCCCATGCCTCCAGAGAATCTCTCTAAGTCTGCAATTATGCACTCATTACCATGATGATTTGATTACTCACTGTTTCCCCTTCCAGATCAAAAGCCTCAGGAGGCCAGGGGCACGCTCCTCACTGGAGCCCAGTTCCAGGCACAAGACCGGGTGCAGCATGGGCTCGCAATAAATATGCATTTGATTAACAACAGGAAACTTAACACATAGCATAAGTCAATATTTTCCTTGCTTCTGTCAAGATGGAGAGGCCTCTCCAACCCCTTCTGACCCATTTGTTAGTCAACATGTCCTCTTCCTCCTTCAAATCCCATCCCAGGTCTTATAAGCAGCAGCGTTACAAGAAACCATTGCCAACAGCCAAGCAAATGCCGGGGCTCCCGGGGGACACAGAGCCGGTAATGGGCCCCATATTGTTTCAGCTGTTCCGGACCACAAAGTGATCATGTCTGAGATAATGTCAACATGGTTAACCCCAAATTCCTCCACTCACTCCATCACACGGAACTCTTTAAAACATCCTGCACACCAACCTTTCAACCACAACAAGTGCAGGACGTGAGCCTTAATCAGAGAGGAAAAGATTAATTGGAGGGCTGCCTGGAGAGCACCCATGTGCCAGGCCTGCCATGCTTATAATACAGGCAATTAGGGCGCTATTGTGACTTGTGTTATCAAGCAGCAGCAGCCCCAGCAAAGTCTCTTCTCCTCATCTTTGAAGCCTGCACCCCAGAAGGGTAGAAAGCACACAGATGAAAGGGACCTATTGCTGACACTAGCAGAAAGAGGTGACCATCCCCAGATCCAACATAGAGGGTAATGCAAGCAATAGCAAAAAGCATGATGCCAAGCCTTGCTCCCACTCTTACACAATGTGTGATGTTAGACTACCTAATCCACAATTTCAAGCCTCAGTTTCCTCATCTGTAAAGTGGCAGAGTAGAACCATATCAGTAATGACATAACCCATAACTCTAAACTCATGTGTCTCAGAATAGACATTTCCTGGGAGTTTATAATCTCTCAAATGCATCTTCAGATATCTGGATGTTCCATCCATCTAGGACAGTGATGGCGAACCTTTTGAGCTTGGCGTGTCAGCATTTTGAAAAACCCTAATTTAACTCTGGTGCCGTGTCACATATAGAATTTTTTTGATATTTGCAACCATAGTAAAACAAAGACTTATATTTTTGATATTTATTTTATATATTTAAATGCCATTTAACAAAGAAAAATCAACCAAAAAAATGAGTTCGTGTGTCACCTCTGACACGCGTGTCATAGGTTCGCCGTCACTGATCTAGGACATAGTTTTCAGAAGCCAACAATGTGGTAGGAGCTGTCCAGGTTCTGAAAATGCATTGTTGGCCTCCAGCACATGGACTGCGGATTCAAAAAGAGGTCTCCTGAGTCAGAGACCTAAAGCCTCCTGGACGAGTACCTCAACTAAGTCTTAGATGTTCAACTGCAACCAAAGAGAATAACACCTATTTCACAGGGTCATTGTAAAAATAAAGTAGGTGATGTATATTGTATTAGGAAACCGATATAGAACCTAATAAACTGTAGGGGCTTCATAAATGAGAGCTATTCAAGCCTATCATTACATGGATGTGCAGTGGGATATCAGGTGTCAGAGGGATTTCAGCTCCTGAATGAAAGAGACAACATTTTCCTTGGGGAGAATGCAGCAGGAAAGATGCCTGACACAACTAGCTAATGAGGCCTGCTGTTAAACAGGAAGTGTCAGGAGGAAGCCTGTAGGATGGGAGATGGATTAATGCTGTGATCGACATGCACAAGCCAGGAGCTGCCATTTGTCTGACTGAAGACACACCCCAGGTTACCCTGGGAGGTGACAGGAAGTGAATGATAAAACCTCCCACCCTGAGAATCTGTTTCAAATTCACATTACTCTGCCAGTTGACTAAGCCAGGTTAGTTCATCTCCATTAGGTCACATAAATGCACACTCTCACTCATCAAAGAACAGTAGAACCAGTCCTGACTCTTCCCAAAACACACAGTGGAGCCACTCTTCATGGACTTCCTGAGTAAGTGCCTATTCTTCACGCTGCCAGAGCATCCTGTGCACACTTCTTTCATGCCTCTGATTCCACTAAGCCATGAAAGTTGCACTTTCTAATCTGTATCTCATTGGAGCCAGAGACTGATCCACAAATGCTATATTGTTCAAGGTTGCATGGGATGCAAGTGACAGAAACTCAGCATGATCAAGATTAAGCAAAATTAGGATGTGATGACTCATGGAATCCATTACAGGGCTGAATACACAAATTCTGGGTAAGGTCAGAATGCAGCTGGGTCACAGGAACAAATTAACAAGAGGCTCAAAAAAATACTACGGTGCATATATGCTCCCCATATTCTCTATGTATCTATCTCTATCTCGTTTTCTGGAAAAGTTGGGTTCATTCTCAATAATAACATACTTTTTTCTTCCAAATGTTGGAAGTACCCAAGCCCTACATTCCACATATTCTTCTTCTTTAAGAGAGGCTGATCCTCTTTCAGGCCCAGCTTGAACATACCCCCAAGAGATTCTTACTGGTCAAGCCCATATCATATACACCAATGGGCCAAGCGATAGTGGGTGGTAGGTTTGAGGGGTGGTGCTGGGGCATTTATGAAATATACCAAATCCTGGAAACTGGAAAACATATAGTTACGGTGAGGGGGGTGGCAACTTCTTAAATAAGTGGGATGCTATTTCCATAAGAATGATAGATAGAAAGGGAATCAAACATGATGCAAGGTGCAGGTCAAGCTGGATGCAGGTGGGTCTATTAATGGCTTAGGATTATAAATTATATGTCTGTGGAGATTCTTCTCTCCTTCCCAACTGCTAGAGAGAAAATCCCTGTCTTTTATTAGACTCCCAAAAGTATTTCCATATACAGTAGTTTATGACATTGATCTGGACTCGAGAGGAGGGACTGTATCTTTCTGTCCTTCACCTCCAACACCTAGGACAGTGCCTGTCACTCCAGTTTCTCAATACATATTTTTGAATGAATGGAACTATAATGAATATATAAATAAAGTCAGTTGAATTAATGAAGTCAGCCAAGTTCAAATTCAAAAGAGATTGTGTTTCTCTCTGCCTACACCCAGTTCCAATCTGATGACTTTGGGTCCTTAGAAAAGAATTTCAGGAGAAGCCCAGAGAACAGGAAACAAATGGTTTAGTAAACTTGTACTCCTTTTTCCATTGCCTCTTTGTTTTTCTAATATATATTTTTATTGATTTTTTAGAGAAAGGAAGGGAGACAGATAGATAGTTAGAAACATCAGTGAGAGAGAAACATCGATCAGCTGCCTCCTGCACACCCCCTACTGGGGATGTGCCCACAACCAAGGTACATGCCCTTGACCAGAATCGAACCTGGGACCCTTCAGTCCGCAGGCTGATGCTCTATCCACTGAGCCAAACCAGTTAGGGCCATTCCCTCTTTGAACAACAACAAAATCAATAATAATTCACCATGTAGCACTTTGGCTATATGGCCAAATTTAATCCTTAAAAAAATTCCTCGAAGGTAGATATCCAGGGCTCCACCTAAAGACAGTAAAACTAGGGCTTAGAAATAGCATTCCCAGGGTCACAAAGCTGAGCTGGAATGTGAACCTAAGTCTGCCTGCTTCCAATAGGGTTGTTAAATGCCACTGCACTTCCTTCCTGAGGAATCTTCATTGAGTGTCTTCTTCCTACCAAGTATGGTGCCATGTCTTTACCTAGGTCTTTTCAATCCTCACAGGAGCCCACTAAGGTACTACTATTATTAGTATTTAACAGATGAGGCTATTGACACTCATAATACGTAAGGTTTCCACTCAAGGAGGCAACACTGGTAAACCACAGAGCTGCACCAAACACCATCCGTGTCTTACCTGGAGTGCTTAAACTCTGAGCTGTGAAACACTGCGTTTGTAGCCAGAGTGTTGAGGGGAGGCATGATGATTGCTTGCCCTTCTCAATTACTCCCTGGGGTCCCTGCAAGCGTCAGCAGAGGTGCTAGATCTCCAGGTAGGACTGGTATCTTCTGTGGCTCCTAACCCTCAGATTCACTGCCTGTGAGCAGGGTGCTCACACTCACCATCTGAGGCGTGAGATGCCCCAGCTTTGTGCGGATGCACTGCCCGCCTTCAGGCCAGTGAAGAGCTGCTGACTTGGAAAGCCAAATACATCAGAAGCAGCAAGGACAGCAGCTATTCTTCCCCCTGAAACAGCTGCAGCAGAGTCCAGAAGTTCCCATTGTACCCAGAGAGCCGCCTTCCTCCTGGGCTTAACATTGAGACAGTGACAGGTGTGGGTCCCACCCGTGGGGTCTTGAAGGAAAATACCCAATGATGAGGTTCATGTTGCCAGGGGAGGGGGAGCTTAACGATCCATATCCTGGCTCAGTATGCTGGGTATTTTTCACATTTATGTCTGGACACCCCCTTACAGACAGACTGGGAAGGAAAGGTTGCCTAAAGCATTCAGACAAATCATTGATTTTGCACAGGATACTGGGTCTCAGCTCCCTGCTGAAATGCCTGGGTGTGGAGTGGAGTCAGATGAGGCAGCGGCTGGCAGCCTGCAGGGTGGGATGGGGGTGGAGGTGCGGGACCACACTCCAAAGCCAGACCCTCCTAAACCAAGAACACCCACACCCTTTTCCTCTGTTCCAGCGACAACCCCCATGTCCACTCTCATGGAACATTAAACCATTCCTGCAAATTCAAAAGGGAGCCCTCTGGAGACAAATCAACCATCGAGGGGAAAAAATAGCAAAACTCATTTCATTTGGCAACCAGTGCTATAGGAAACACATAAATATTGGATTTGCAACTTTATTTTCCTCCAGAGAGACACTCTGAAGAAAATTAAAACAATTCAAGATTTAATTATTAAAAGCCAAACATTCCTGTGCATATTTTCTGGCCCAAAGTTTTAAAAACAAACTCCCAGAGAAAATACATTTTTAATGACCAACTCCCTCCTACTCAGGCTATATTTTAAATCATCTCATGATGACTCACTGGCACAAACGAAGGAAGAACGCCAGGGAAATCAGAGGGCAGGCTTTCTGCTAAAGGAGACACTGAAGATCTGGGGAAAGGGGCACCTTGAAATCACCTTGGTTTGGGTTGTATTTCTACCTTCATTTTCACAGACCTGCTACGTTAGGAGATATGTTTCAACTGACCCCATTTCTCACCCATATGAATTTTCTTCTTTTGTGGGATATTCCAAGACAGATATGAGCATAAAGAAGGAGACAAGATGGTCAGTTCTCCATTCAACAAACATGCAACACATGTCTACTATGTTCCCACTAAACTGTTCTAGGAACTTTGAATATATTGGTTAATAAAGCAATCGAGCCTCAATCACTGTATTCTAAGGGAATGTTAAAGCGATTCTGTCTGTCCCTTAAAGCCCCCACCTGCTCAGCTTCCTCCACAGAGCATGCAAGCCAAGCCTCATCTCCTTCTCTCCTCATCGCTCAGTCACTTAGTGACCCCACATTGATGCTTGCTTCCTCTCCATTTGTCTTTGAATGTTCTTTGTTTGGCTGCTAGTCAAAAAAAAGTATGTACTAATGACAGGTGTTTGTTAGCCTCAGAGGTGCTCCAGAGCTGAGACATCCACTGAAACATGGATTTTCTGGTCTCGGTGGTTATGGAAAGGATAGAAAGCAGCACGGAACATGGGCTTCCAGGGCAAAGCTCAAGGGTCGCAGAAGCCAAGTTATTTATTCTGGCCTAACTCTGCTGATGAAATTTCACCAATTCCTCCAGGACATACGATGTGGCTGGTGTCATCTTTGGGTTTGCAAAGTGGATAAAATAGGGAAGAGAGAGAGAGAGAAAAAACGGGCTGGGGAAGAGGTTCCTGGAGGGAAAGAGGGAGTCCACATGTGTTCCCTTTGAGACGGAACCTGGTGTCCCACTGCCTCGTGCCCACAACACTTTGGTGGAAGGAGGGTAATACAGTTAGTTCATCAAGAACTAAGAAGCCAAATCAGTGCCTGTCCTGATTCAAATTACCCCAGGATGTCACAAACTCCCAGCAACTTCTAGTTGTTTAGGGGGCCCTGCCATTGCACAAGCACAGAGGTCATCAAGCCAAGATGATGAAGGAGGGGAGGACGGTGCGGGTGCTGGCAGATCCCTTCAAAAGCAGATGGACCCAAATGGAAGCCTCTCCATCTAAGAATGTCTTAGAAGCTAAAGTAGCTGATACTTCCACTCAACTTGAGATGTGGCGCATTACAGGCAACTTAAAACAACTTGAGGGAAGAAGGGTAAATAAACCAGGGATGATTTATCTCCCAGGAATAGTGGTGTGACTGCTGAATAATTACATGCACCAATCTTTATTAGTATGCAAAGTGGCTGGGCTGGGTTGGCTCCCAGCACTGCTCGAAGGACAAAAAGCCGAGGGAGCTGTGCACATGCTAATAAATCACACCCCAGCCCTCCCTGTGTGCCTGGCGACTCTGGGACCCCAGGGCCGCTCTGGGTGCGACTCTTCTCTGGAGATAAGCAGCGAGTGTTTCATTTCTCCTTCTTGTGATGGATTAGCCTCCCGAACTCCTCCAGAGGAACAGGAAAAGGACTCGGACTTCTCTTTGCACAAGTTTGATCCAATTACTACTGTTCTATCCAGCAGCTTCTGCAACTACTGTGCTCCCTGCCCTCCTCTGGCTGGAGAACCAAATACCTCTGCCCAAGGCTGGACTCAGCCTTCTCTGGAAGTGGTTCCAGCGATGACTTCAGGACATGGTCCCAGCTCCTTTCTATGGTCCCCAGAGCTGCTCCAGGTGGCTCTGGAGGAAGAGCCTGCAAGGCTAGCCGCCCCCTCCTGCCAACCCAAAAGCACAAGGTGGCTGCTTCTAAAATCTCCAAAGTTGGAATGGATTTGAGCTCCTACATAAGGACTTCAGAGGGCTTAACCTGGACAAAACAGCAATAGTAATAGTAATAGTTCAAATAGTGATTATTTCAATTTCTGTAGAATTTCAAGTATGCTGGGTATATCAGATACACACACACACACACACACACACACACACACACGTACACAATAGGAATGAGTATTGTCCCTTTACCACAGTGCTGCAGTATTAAATGAGTTCCTTTGTATACAGTTGACTCCTCAACACGAGTTGGAACTGTGTGTGTGTCCATCGACATGCAGATTTTTTTTTCAGTAAATACAGTTAGTCTCCACCAATACTGTTTTTGGATCCACAGCTGGTTGAATCTGCAGATGCAAAAGGCCGACTATATAGTCAAAAGTTACATGTGTGTTTTTTACTGCAGGGTGGGGGAGTGCTTGGGTCAGTGCCCCTAACCCCGCCATTGTTCAAGGATCAGCCACATACACACATTTATGTGTGTGAGCAAATGTATGTGTGTGTATGCATAATACATACATAGATTCATATTGTATGTATATGTAAATATATTCACTTATTTGATACAACAACCTTGTGATATAAGGACTTTTATTATTCCGTTATACGGATGAGAAAACTGAGTCTCACACAGTTAAATAACTTAGTTGCTAAGATGGAATTCAAAGTCAAGCATTCTGGCTTTAGAGTCTATGTTCCTAAAGATGGTACTAAAATGACTGTATTGTTATTTCACTTACAATCTTCAGATAGCTTTCCAAGACTCATAGGATAAAGACGAAAATCCTTACAAGGATATATGAGGATGGCTTGAGAGAGCTGGCAATCCCTCCCAGCTCTCAGAGCTCCAGGCATCCTGTCCTGCTGCTGATCCTCCAACAAAACAAACTGTCCTGGTGAGGGCTGTGCTCCTCTCCTCAGGCAGCTCTTCACTGCCCCCTTTGCTTCGCCAACTCCTATACATCGCTCAAAAAGATCTGGCTCAATGTAACATCTTCCAGGAAGCCTTTCCCCATGTCCTCTGTCCCCTACTCAGCTAGATTCTCCTTTGGTCCTCATATAACCCTGTATTCTTCTTGCATAACATGCAGCACAGCTGTGATTAAGTAATTACAGGTCTGATCATTCATTCCCTCTTCACACCCTAAACTGCAAATGCCGTGAGGGCAAAGACTGGGTGTATCTTTTTCATCGCTGTCTCCCTAGTACCTAGCATTGGCCCTGGCACACAGGAAACATAGAATAACTGTGTACTGAATGACCTAACAGAAGGTCAAGTTTATGATGTGTCATGATGCATCCTGAAGCATCTAAAGTGTGCCAAACTATAATAGATACGAGAGAATGAAAAATATCCTCCCTCTCCCCATCTTTGCAACCACCAAGACCATTGATTTGGACATGGAAAGTTATCTGAAAATGAGAAAATTTACTTTGCTTAGCTCCACAAAAGAAGTATACAGTCCACTCCATGCCAGGCCCCATGCAGCATTTTCATGTGTCATCTCATCCTATCCACCAAGTCCTCATGAGGTCAACATAATTATTATCCCCATTTTAGAGATGGGTTAACTGATACCCATAGTTGCAGTGTTAACATTTATTGAAGCTATAGAAGCTTATTTTTAAAATAGACCGCAATAAAGTACAACAGCAAGCAAGAAGGTTTAGACCCCTCTTCAATACCTGTTCTCTTCTAGGACTATTAGGGCAAGAAAGTTTGCATGCTCAGATACCTACACAGCAATTATCCTTTTGTTTCCTCTCTAGTCAAGTTACTAGTAAGTGCTTAGGACTTTTCTGCTAATTCCCCACACCCTTCTCACTATAGCTACTTAGGACCTTGCCAGGAACCCAGGTTTCTATTCTCGGAGTTACATGTAGCTATCAAGCTCCTGCTCTTTGCCAGACTCTGTTCTAGACACTGAAAGAGCAGCGTCAAGCAAGACAGAGATTTCACTCTCTTGTGGTTTATGTTGTTTGAAGGAACTTATGGGCCTCAAATTAGGAAGTTGAGACTATTGAAAATTGGCATTCAAACCCAAGCCCCAGGAAGGCTGAAATGGCCTGAAAAAACTCTGGGTAACCTATTTTTCAAGGATGTCTCAGATAATAGATGGCTCTGGATGGATGGTCAGCAAAAGATTATCTGCCCACTGTACATGCAGGAAAGTGGATTTCGGTACTCTCTACAAATCTGGCTACAAAATAGTCTTTGGAGGCAAATGTGAGCATGCTGATGTTCCCCCCATGAAGTCCTTTACTTTACAAACAGAATAAATTTTCACATGATTTCCCTTTGCATGGCTTTGAATTACTTTGGAGCCCAAGTTCTTTCTCTGTCCTATTTCAGCACTAAGTGTGGAGAAGACCTAGTATCGGAGGCCGACAGTACATGGTCTGGCAGAGGAGACAGGCAATTAGGCAATAACACAATGCGAAGGTCAGCTGACACGGAGCCAAGATTGATTCGTTAGGACCTCCTACAACACATAGCGTTTGCTGAGCTCATTAGGAGAAGTGGGGCCCTTTTTCCAGTGCACGTCTCCTGTTTTTGCCTACCCGTCATTCTTCCTTTTAGAGTTAGTAGCATTATTTTATTCGTCTTTGAAGAACTATGCTTCCCTTGCCTTCTCTCGGCCTCTGTGGGTTAGAGTGGACATGTGATCTATGTCTGGCCAATCCATGATTGGTTCACGCATGGGAATGGGAGCCAAATCGGGATCACAGGAAGGATAACTGAGGAACTGATCCAGAATGCACTAAGGAGCTACAAGGATATAACAAGGAAGGTAAGTACAAGATAAGAATGACTGGTTGAAAAGCTCCAACATGCATCTAATAGGAGTCCCAGAAATGAATGAAGACAGTAGCAGAGAAGGAGCAATCAAGTCCCCATGCAGAATTTTCCAAAGTTCAAGCAATGTGGATTCCCTGACAATTCTAATTAGAATAAATAAAATGTGCACTTAGATACATCATACTGACACTGCATAACATAAGAAATAAAGAAAATTCTTAAAAGCTGACAGAGAAAAAAGATTATTTCCTACAAAGAAGTGACACTTAGAATTGACAGAAGACTTTCACGAGGAGCACAAGTCAATGTGAATAACAGGAGAAATTACTCTGAATCTAATATTTTAGATCCACCTGACTTAGGAGTGAAGGCAACACGTTTTCAGAAGTATATAGGCTGAGAGCTTCCCATCCACCAACCCTCACCAGAAGAACTGTCCAGGTGAGCTCCAGAATAAATAAAAATACAAAGGAATATGCTAAACAAAGTTGATCCCAGAAATGGACAAAAGATGTTGGCAATCTATTTTAAATGTTAACTACAAATAACTATTTTACAAAAAGATTAAACTAAAAGTTCAATTAATAGAAACAGAATGAACAGATCATGCTTGGTAGCACCCATGCCATGGTACTACTAAGGGTTTCTCAACCTTGGCTCTGCTGATACCTGGATTGGATAATTCTGCCGGTGGAGGGCTGGCCTGTTCACTGTAGGATGTTTAGCAGCTCCCTTGACCTCTATTCAGCAGAAGCCAGTAGGACACCCCACTCCTGAGTTGGCAACCAAAATGTCTCCAGACATTACCAAATGTCTCCTTGGAGGCACACTTGCCCAGGTGAGAGCCACTACACTAAAAAGTGATACACACTATTATTCCAAACCATTGTAGAGGAAATAGAGTAAACTTGATTGATCCAAGAGAAAAAGAGAGAGAAATAAAGGGGGAAAATGGAGAACAAAAATAAAAAAAAATGAGATGGTTTCTAAAAGTCTAAATGTACCAGGATCACAATACATGTAACTGGACCAATTCACCTTTTAAAAGAGAGCAGTGTGCTCATGGATTGGAAGACTTAATGTTGTTCAAGTGTCCATATCACCCACGCAACCCCCAGATTCAATGGGATTCCTATTAAAATCCTAATGATATCTCTTCCTTTCTGTCTCTGTGGATGTGCCTATGTTGAACATCCTATATAATAAAAAGGTAATATGCAAATTGACCCTAACAGCAGAACAACCAGAACGACTGCTCGACCAAGTCACTATTAGGCACACTGACCACCTCTCGGTCCCTTTCCCTGGCCAGCAGGCTCCGATCACCTGATGTCAAATGGGGAACCCAGGGTGGGTGGCGGGGCCGGCTGCAGGCAGCCTGGGAAGATGGCCCTGATTGCAGGCCAGGCCTAGGGACCATACCCTCACATGAATTTTGTGCACAGGGCCTCTAGTTTTATATAAATGTAATCATACTTATGTGACCTTTTGTGTCTTGCTTCTTTCACATAGTTTAATTTGTGTTGTGGCATGTATCAGTACTTCGTTCCTTTCTATGAAGAAATAGTTTTCTATTGTATGTATATGCCACATTTTGTCTATCCACTTATTGGTTGATGAATATTTGGGTTGTGTCCACCATTTGGCTATTGTGAACAGAGCTTCTTTGAATATTTGTGTAGAAGTTTTTTATCTGGACACTATTTTTCAAATATTCTGAGTATATATACCCAGGATTGGAATTTCTGGGTCATATAATACTTTAGTTAGGTATATTGTTAAATTAAAAGAGTAAACTATAAGTAACTACAAACTGAAAGCCAAAGAAAGTACATTACATGTATAGCTTTCTAGAAAAACACAAATTACTAAATTAACTAAAAAAAATAGAGAATCCACAATAAGCCAATAACCAAAAACGAAACAGAATCAGTAATCAAAGTTGCTTGTCCTATCTAATGAGCTCACTGAAAAGGCAAAATTTTAAGAAACAGATAATTTTCTGCCTTATATAATTTTTTCAGAAAGTATAAAAAGAAAGTCATGACTCACTTAATGAGGGTAGTATTACCTTAGTAACAAAACCAAACAAGGACAGTATGAGAAGAGAAAATCATAAACCATTCTTACTTATCAACATAGATGTAAAAATGTCAAATACAGCACTAAAGAATGGACTCATCAAGGTCTATAAATAACAATACATCCTGATCAAATAGGGTTTATTCCAAGAATGCAATGACAGTTCAAAATCAGAGCTCCTATTAAGGTAATGCACTACATTTAAAGATTAAGGAGCAAGCATATAATCATAACAATTCATGCAGAACAGGTGTTTTGTGATATTTAACAAAAACGCTTAGCAAACCAAGTATAGTAGGAAAAATTATTAACCCAATAAGGTTATTTACCAAAACCTACTATAATAATCATGCTTTAAGGTGAAACTATAGATGGATTTCTACTAATATCAGGGACAGGAAAAGAATGCCTACACTCACTTTTATTCATCATTGCCCCCTTGGTCTTCTAGCTAATGCAATAGACAATAAATGTAGTGTCAATAAGTAAATGTAAATAACATATTAGTTGATATAATTATATGTGTAATTAATTTATTATATATTGATAAATATAATTAAGATATTATATTATGTCCCTTTAGAGACATATATGTTTTATTTATTTATTTAGCTTGGAAAGGTAGAGACAAAGCAGTCATGACAAGTGATATGGATAATATAATTACAGCCAAGTTATTAGTATTATTAAGAATTTAGCAACATTACTGGATAATGATCAATATATATATATATATATATATATATATATATATATATATTTCAATAGTGTTATTATATTCAGAAATAAACAATTCAAATTTATATGAGAAAGACTATCTTATTCACATAATACAAAAACCTATAAGGTACCAAGAAATAAATTTTAGTATTACTTAAATTAAAATATAAATATATATTTTCTACAGAATATATATAGACAGGGATCATTTATATATAAATCATTTAAATGTATAAGTAAATTATATGTATTATATATGTCATATATATAACTGACAGACATTATATAAAATCCTCAAAAATGATGAGACATATACCATATTTGAAGATAAGGAAGCAATATAATAAAGATGTAAACGCTTCTCAGATAAATTCAGAGGGGTGGGGAGATGGGGGGAACTGGAAAAGATTAACCAAAGAACATATATGCATATATTCATAGCCCATGGACACAGTAATGTGGCAAAGGCCTGGAGGAAGATGAAGGAGGGAAAGGGGAGGAATGAGAGACATTTGTAACAGTGTCAACAATAAAAGCAAATGAATAAATATAATGTAATTCATATCAAAACTATAATAATTTTCATCAGACTGTTCTATATAATAATTTTAACACACTGTTCTTTAAATTCACATAGAGGTGTGAAGGACTAAAAATAGTGAAGACTGGAGAATTTGGAGATGGTTTTAGTAACATCTGGTAAACCTGAGGATGTACATACCCTTTGACCACGCAATTTCACACCTACGTAGTTAATATAAGCACCAGGATGTACATTCACAAATCTTCATTGGATTGTTGTTTAAAAATGTACAAAATGTCCTGGCCGGGTTGCTCAGTTGGTTGGGGTGCCATCCCGTGCACCAAAAGATGGTGGGTTTGATCCTGGTCAGTGTGTGGGCAGGAGGCAACAGATTGATGTTTCTCTCTAACATCCATGTTTCTCTCTATCTATCTGTCTGTCTCTATCTCTGTCTCTATCTCTATCTCTATCTCTATCTCTATCTCTATCTCTATCTCTATCTCTATGTCTGTCTCTGTCTCTATCTCTCTCCCTTCCTCTCTCTAAAATCAATTTTTAAAGAAGAGAAGAAAAAAAAGTACAAAATAACCCGAATGTCCATCAATATGAAAATGGATAACATATTGTGCAGAAAAATATTACACAAAACATAAACTGAATACTGGAGTTATGTGTGAAAATGTACATAAATCTAAAAAAACAACAACAATGCTGAGTAAAAAGGATGCATGGGATACCAGGTTTTGTCTGAGGGCCTGGGGTGGGGGTGGGGGTGGGCTGGAGGGGGATCAATGTGGGGGGGGAATGGGGGACATATGTAATACTTCCAACAATAAAGAATTATTTTTTAAAAAAGAAATCACAATGAGATATCACCTCAAAAAGTGAAATGAAAAATACAAAAAATATATTTACAGAGTACCTATAGGAATAAAAATTCAGGCATTGATCAGGATGGCAATTCTATCACACTTTTAAAAAGTCTTTACAAATTCTGAAGCAGATATAAAATAATGTTAAGATGTGAGAAAGCTAGATGGTGGGTACAGGAGGGGCATTATATTGTTCTCTAATTTTTCTGTTAGGATTTCCCACTTTCTGGATTTTGCTGTTTTTATCCAAATCTAAAATCATGTTTAACATTTTTCTCTGACCCTCATATTGCCTGTAACTGTCAATTAGCTCTAAAGGCTTCATTGGACTCAGGTGTGATTTATTTTCCTTTTAGCAAGACCACATCATGGGTGGTGCTGGGCATTTCCTATTGTATCACCTAAGAAGGATCCTAGCATCTGAGTCTCCCACTCCTGGTGGGAAAACTCTAAGATTGCATGTGGGGTTCACATGCTAACACCCTGATCCATCCATCATCAAATTCCTCATCACCCTGTCACCTAATGGTTTTAGCAGTTATTGATCATTATTGCCTGCTTTTATTATTTCATTAGGAGCTGCAAAATGGTGCTTTTCTAGTGATTGCTGGGGATTTCTAGCTGATTTACCATCCTGCTTGCTCTTATTGCTGTGGCTTTTCTTCCTTATTCACTATTCGCCCTGATGTATGGAAGCGTAATGATTGTTGGATGGGTGATGGGCACGGGATAACTTTTTATAGTCTCCTCTCCTACTTCTCAGTGCATGAAAATTTCCATCACAAAATTAGAAATAAAAGAAAAGCAAGGTAAAAATTAAAAATGTACATGCACAGGAAAGTCACTGAAAGGAAACACCCCAAATAGATTACCATCATGAATGCCAAGGTGGTAGGATCATTACAGGTGACTTTTATACACTACTGTATTTCCCAATTTATTAATATAAAACCTATCTTGCATTCCTGATTAGAAGATCAAACAAGAGCAGAGTGGTGTGATGATAAATGGGGGTGGGGCAGCAGGGAGGTGAGTGGTCTCATTTAAATCGGGAGCCAGAGCCAGCATCTCTAATAGCTATCATTGGAAAGAACTGGTTTGGCAAAGCCCTTGGGAAAGAGTGCATCAGGCAGAGAAAACCTGAATCCCGGGGCAGTGATGATCCAAGTGTTTGCAGAACAGGGAAGCAGGAGTGCAGTGAAGCAATGGCTGAGCATCATTAAGCTCTCAGTGAAAATGGAGTCCAGCCGATGCTCCAAATCACCCCCAAATGCCTGCTGATTTCACCCAGACGTCTTGTTCACGAAGCTGCAGAACCCAAATCTCAAAGGAAATCTCAACTTCTGCCTCCACTGATAGGTGGCAAGCAGAAAACCTGAAAACCCTACATAATGGATCACAGTGGCTCCATAATGACAAGGCAAAATAGTGATAATTAAATGATTTTAATAGTGTGTCAAGATGAAGGATAACGGTCTTGGAAAATGAGGCTGGTAAATCATTACCCCTCAGGCTTGCATGCACACCCAGTTAGGGAGTGAAAAATGCTGAATGCCAAGTCCCTGGCCACACATTTCTGCTCAGCACAGCGCTCACTCCCACGCTTTTAGGGTTACTTCTCAGCCAAGCACAGCTGGGCTCCAGTTTCAACTCTAGGCAAAATGAGAGCTAAGCTCAAATTTATCTCACTTACTGAGCACTTTGCTCTGTGCCCCCAAGCTCTCTGCTAGATACTGGCAATAGATAGCAAAGACATCTACGCTAACTGGGGAAAACAGGCGATGCCGGCCATTACAACATCTAATGGGGTGGGGAGTGGAGGCCGCACTGGGGAGGGTCCCCTAGCCCAACCAAACCCCATCCTCCTCTGGATGAGGGCAGCTTTCACAAACAATTTCAGGGGTTTCAGGAGTGAGGAGTTCCTGTTCTATGAAGGAAAGGAGGGCATTCCAGGCAAAGGGAACCAAATGCGTGGGCCTCTGCTTGGATGCAGCAGCAAGAGGAGTTCCTGAAGGTGACTTTTAAGATCATTTCATTTCCCAAAAGGTATTACCTTTTCTGACAGCATGGGTGGACCTGGAGAGTATTATGCTAAGTGAAATAAGCCAGTCAGAGCAAGACAAATACCATATGATTTCACTTATATGTGGAATCTAATGAACAAAACAAACAAAATAGAAACAGACTCATAGACACAGAGAACAGACTGACAGCTGTCAGAGGGGAGGAGTGTTGGGAGGAGGGGTGTTGAGGGGCTGGGTGAAGGGATTAAGAAACAAAGACACAGACAACAGTATGGTGACTGCCAGAAGGAAAGGGGGCTGGAGGGAGGTGGAAAAGGGTGGAGGGGGAATAAATGGTGGCAGAATGAGACTGGACTTTGGGTTGTGAGAGCTCGATGCAGTGTGCAGATGAGTGCTATGCAGTTGTACACTTGAAACATGCAGGGTTTTATTAACCAATGTCACCTCAATAAATTCAATAAAAAAGATTATTTCATTTCCCTGGCACCAAAAGTTCTGAAACCAGAATGCATGTTGCGTCCTCGGCGAACACCCACAGGTAAATCCATCCCTACCCACTTTCCAGGGCAGTGGCTGAAAGAGGAGCCTGGAGTCTCCGCAAGAATTTCCCCCTTTCCCAATACATCATGAGTGTCTTAACCTTTTGTTGTTCCACAATTAGGGTGTGCAGGACAAAAAGGAATAAGAAAAGATACAAAAGTAAATAAAATTCATCCTAATACCCTCCGCGTAGGCATATCCATTGCTTTAATGCAGTTTCAGCTTTTATTTTTGCTCTGTGTGTATAATATACATGTATTTTTTAAAATAAATTAGAGTCACACTAATTGTAAACTGAAAATCATTTTCTCTTAGTGCAAATGTCTACAGTTTGGCTGGTGTCCAAGCCTCATTACCCACAGCTGTCATCTCCTACGATGACATTAGTGGCAGGAGGGAGGGGAGTTATCATCTAAGGGGCCTGCTGGCAAGAGAAGGTGGATGTGCTTAACAATTCACACCAGGATGCACTACACCCACGTCTGTCCACTCAGCCCTCTTCCATGGCAACCAGAATACTGCCTTCACAGGGATCTAAAAACTTGCCGACACTTAAAACACCTTAATGTGACATCCCAGGGTCACTGTGGCTGGGAAAAGCGTGAATTGTGTAGTGAATGTAGACATTTGCAAAAATGAATAAATGCTTTCATCTCAGAATCCACCGACTAGTACTTGTGTCCTCTCAGCTGACAGATTGCTGGTGCTATGTCTTTAGCTTCAGCATCTCTATTGTTTACCTGGTCTCCCAGGTGTGGTTTCACTTCTCTGTTTCTCAGCTGCCTGATGGCCACCTCTCTGGCTGGTCTCAGTACTCTCTTGCATTTGGTGGGCCATGTCTTGGTGGCCCATCGTCCCTGCTTGGCTTGGATCCTCAGCAACCAGAATCACTAGAAAAAGAGCTGAGCTCCTTGATGAGGGGTTCCCTGGTCTCCTGTTAGGAATGTATAAGCACTCACCGCCTGCAATACTTTCCTCCTGCTGCGTAACAAGCCGTCACAAACCCAGAACCTCCAAACAACACCGTTGGTTTTATAATGTCTCCGGACCAGGAGTGCTGGGTGCTATGCTCAGGGTCCTCGCCAGTGGCAATCCAGGTGTTGGTTGGGGCTGTGACTCATAAGAGGCTCCACAGGGGAAAGGTCCACTCCAGGCCCCCTCAGGTCATTAGTGGAAGTCACCTCCTTGCACCTGTGTGACCGAGGCCTCTTTCCTGCCGGCTGCTGGTGGGAGACGGCTCCCATCTCCTGGAGGCCGCCTTCAGCTCCTTGCCAAGAGGGCCTTTGCAAAGGCAGCTTCATCTTCAAAACCA
Source organism: Myotis lucifugus (assembly GCF_000147115.1). NCBI lineage: Eukaryota > Metazoa > Chordata > Mammalia > Chiroptera > Vespertilionidae > Myotis > Myotis lucifugus. The sequence goes on from NW_005871120.1 coordinate 2,673,645, forward strand.
GGAAGGAGTGTCTCTATGCATCTATTATGCGCGCGCGCGCGCACACACACACACACACACACACACACACGGTTAATCATCATTCTCTGTGGGTTCTGTATTTGTGAGTTAGCCTACTTATGAAATGTTATTTGTAACCCCCAATTCAATACCTGAAGTGCTTTTGGTGACATTTGTGTAAAAATGCACATAGCAGGAAAACGTTGAGTTGTCAGCTGCGGTGGATGGTGATTCTCTGCCAATCTCAGCTCTCCCACAGGTGACCAGAGGAGGGAGCTGGTAGGGGCAGGTCAGGTAGTACAAATGCTCTGGCTCTGAGGCCAGGTGGATGGGACTTAAATCCCATCTCGGGCAACTGTTGGTGGGGCAGCCTCAGGCAAGTCATTTAATACTTCTGAACGCCATTCTCTCTTTTGTAAAATAGATGAGACCAGTAACTGACAACTAAGATAGCTTTTCAGAAGCAATCCAACGAAGGAGTCTTAACTGGGCTGACGTCACTGGCCACTCCGACCAGGCTCCTCCTTCCTCACTACTGACCACCCCTGCGCTAGCTTCCCCGAGCACACTGAGGGCTTGCCTCGGTAAAGAACAGCCTCCGCTGGCTCCCTGCAGGGCTGCGGCTCCCCATGCTCCCAGAGGCACTGTCAATCCTTCAGAGAGACCTCCCTTGACCACCCAACCCATCGTCCCCACGTCATCCAGCTTATTTTCTTCCTTGTGGTTATAACAATATACAACTGGTGATTGATTTCTTCCTTCTGGTTTTTGTCTGTATCCCCCCACTAGGGATTGCTGCAAGATGAATCCAACCTTCTCTGTGTGCTGGTCTCCATTGTAGACCCTGTTGTGGAAGAGTTCCTGAGACATAATCGTTCAAATATGTGTACATCAGATGTAAGCATGAGTGAATGAATGAATGTGACCATAACACAGAAACTCCACGAGAAACCTTTGTCCTGATGGTCTCTGGTCTTTGCAGAGGACAAAGAGAAATGTCCTGAAGCCCAAAGAAGACTTTCCTAATGCACCAAATAAGCCCCCATTCAGCTCAGCACAGCATTTCCTATATACCTGACAGTCTGAGATTCCATAGGAATTTGAGCAGGCAACTGACACATCTTCCACTGTCCTGATCCCCAACACCAACTTCACCACTATTGCAATCACAGTGACCATTTACCAGCTGCCTCCTGTATGCCAGGCACTGGACTGCACCCTGAATATGTATTATTTAACTATTTGTTACAATCCTATAAGGAAGGTATTAAGATACCCACAGGTAACTGGTAAATGATTTGCTCCAAGCCTTACACCTGCGATGGGACTAAGACAAATGGCAGGAAGAGCACCGTAGTTCACCCTCCCTGGAGTGGCTGCCCTCCCCACAATGCCAGTTCTCGGGGCTGACCCGGTACCCAGAGTGGGACCCCCCAGCTGCCACATTTGTGTGACATAACCAAGCTTTCCAGAGCTTCGGGTATGGATAAAAGTTGGCTACTTGGCCCAAGATGGTCCAAATTAAATCCTGCCTTTGAGTGTTTGGAGCAGTCGTCATGGGAAGAGCTGGGGTCCGTTTGGTAGGTGGAACCCTAAGGTTTGAGCCTCTAGAGCTGCATGAGAGAAAGGAAATAAAGAAGACCCTAGCCATTGTTGGATCTCTAGTTCTAGTTTTCTTTGAAACTCAGAGGCTCCACTCCGCTTCCTAGGGTTGCTTAGAATGTCCTAACATTTCTGCAAGACATTTTCTATTTGGCCTGAGTGATCTTTAATTTCATCTTTGCCATTTTATAGCCCATGTCTCATTACATGTGAGGCACTGGGTAGGCCATGAATTTCTCTGTAGTGTAACCCATGGAGACCAGCTCAGGCCACTAACTACCCTCCTCATGTCTGAACCAATCCAACCACATTATCTCTGAGTAGGAGAGGAAAAGGTATCCTTGGGCATTCTGGATACACAGGAACCACCTCTCTGTATTTTCACCCACGAGGAATACATGTTTCAAGAGGCCAAAATGTATTCAAGAATTCTGCCTGGCAAAGCAAGGATGACCAGCTGTCCACTAAATAGAATGTCTCCCTTCTTATGGAAAATGAGCAGCCTTGAAATCGGAATGGCCCTTGCTGATATGAAATTCTTGTTTCCATTCAAAAAGCATTTTTTCCCCTTAAGCATTCATTCCTGACAAACAAAACGAATTGTCATGCCAAACACCTATGAGGATTGCAGAGCTGCACCTCCATTAAATTCTACTTAGCAGCAGAGTAACTCAGGTGTTATCTAAATTTAGCCCTCTGAGCTCCCTCTCTTTCAGACCCGAACACCATTGCTCACAGCTTTTGCTTAGACTTACAAGAGTTTGATAAATAGAAATACTTCACACAATACATTAAGATTAGGTCAGCAGGAGAGCTTGACCTGGTTGGATCAAATCTTCTATTGATTTTTCAAAGTATATTTTTTACTAAAACTTGGACTCATGCAGAGAAATACTGCTCCAAGTGTGAAATAAGGTAGGGAAGTCACTGGTTCCAAGGCAAAGATAGAACAGAAAGGCATTGGGATGATGGATCATTCCTTGGGAAGCTCTGTGCTTTCCTAGTCCATGTCACTGGAGAAGATGTCAAAGCAGAATCCAGCTCCTCCTGGCCCTGCAGCCTGAATACTAATACTGGCCTCAACACCCCCTCATTTTCATGCTTGTGATTGAAGTCACAGTCACCTCAGGCCTAGACCAAATGCTGTGTAAATGTCCAGGTGCCAAAAATAACACTGGGTGGAATTTCTGGCACTGGACACTGAAATCTTTGTGTCATCTCATCAGAAGGAACAGCTTTTGCTTTCCCTCTCTGGGACCAGTTTCGGGTGTCTATCCCAGGACGGCTGGGAGTGGGGGTGGGGGTGGGGGCGGGGAGGAGGAAGCAAACAGAGAAGTCAAGGGAATTTATCAAACAGCAACTGGGACCTCACCTTCAATTGACAAATACTCTTTTTCCTTATTGTCATAAATACTGTGTTCATGAAAATCAAGAGTCTTCTTGTGTTGATGAGCCAAGTAATTGAAATGGGGTGCTTTGGGCAGTCATATATGTAGAAACATCAGCTTATCTGGCCACTAGGAAAGGCAACAGGTCAAATACTAATAAGTCAAGAAAGGAGACCTACTGTTGAGTAGAAATCCCTCCCTAGCCTCCTGTGTAGAGCAGCTGGAGTCTCTCCCTGGAGGTGAGACAGCTCACCATGGCAGACTCCAGGTCTGGCTCTATCTACGCACCCCTTCCCGTTCCCAGGGAGCCTGCCTTCTATCCTCCTTTGAGAATTTTAAAAAGTAATGAAAAGCACAAAATGTAATAGAGTAAACAGTTGTCAGAGACAGCAAGAACCCTGTATGAGCAATGCTGCTCTGAGTTGCCCTGAGTGCATATATTCTAAATTCTTCCTGACTACACCAGAGTAGGTTCCTTCTCAAACCCTACTCCCTACACTAACTGTTGCATCCAAGCCCCTCTGCCTAGGAACAGGACCTTCTTGGATGTTGGGTCTTAGATGGAGAAGCCATGAGAGGTTGTGGGTGTATAAGAATGAGTCTTTACTGCAGAAGCCAGTGGCCATATAGCCATTAGACAAAACAATCCTTCACAGCAATCCCATATAGGCAGCCAAACACCGGCTGGTAAATACATATCATTCTCATATAGTAGTAGCAGTTTTTGTACCCACAGTGATTATCTGAGCAGCCGTATGCTGCCTCCTAGACTCACTGCCTCACATCGTAGCGGTACCTAAGTTCTCTGCCTCGGCAGCTTCTCCTGTCTCCCCTGCCCGGCACACTGGCTGGTCTCTGTAGCCTCACATAGTAACTACCTCCGAGCTTCTCTCCCAGCACACTGGCTGGTTAACATGGTAGCCATATCTGAGCTCTCTATGAGCTCTTAGCTGTACATCGTGGCAGTACCAGCTCTCAGCTCCGTCTGAGCTCTCTAGCCTTTTCCCTAGCCCACTCTTCACACTCTAGTACACTAGCTGGTCAGTAACTTGTATATTATTCCACAGACAAAGAAGGCTTTGTGCCAATAGTGACATCAATCATATTTTGGCTACCGAAGGGCACGCGTGCACAGTACACTGTGGGATTGTTGTGCTTGTGTCCTTGTACCTGCTTATGGTATCTTGGCCTAGGCACAGAGTGGCCTTGGACATAAGGTGTATTGACAACAAGGCCTCTGTGCTTTAATTGGCCTTGACTATCAGGTGTCTCTGGCATGGTTCCCATACCAGTTTTATTCTTAACACCCCAAACTACAAATATTTGTTTTTGTCATAATATTTCCAGTCTTCAAAACAAACAGAACATTACAGATAATATTAACACCATGTGCCCAGTCCCATTTCCCCCAACCAAAAAGGTCACCGTTCCATTCCCAGTCATGCCACGTGCCTAGGTTGAGGGCTCGGTCCCCCAGTGGGCGGTGTCCAGGAGGCAGCGGATCAATGATTCTCTCTCATCATTGATGTTTCTCTCCCTCTCCCTTCCTCTCTTTGAAATATATATTTTTAAAAAGAACTACCTGTATTCCTAACCGGTGCATGGTAGTCTGCCATATAAATGAACTGCATTTCCCTTATCTGTCTCCATTGATGGGCACTCAGTGTATTTACAAATGTCTGCCATTACAAACACGGCTGCAGTGAACATCCTTGTGCACATCTCTTTGCACACTTGCCCAAGGCACATGATTAAAGAGGGAATGGCTATGTCCTAGGAATGTGTATTCTCAAACTTGTAGACTCTCCCAATTTGTTCCTCAAAGAGGCCATGCCAAGCTGCAGTCCCATCAGCTCTTGAGACACCATCTCCCACCACGACCAGTGGTATCTTTAGATTTAGGCTGAGGTGGCCTCAGCTTGGGCCAAGAGCTCAACCTTTCACAAAAGAGAATGGACTAACATTCATGGGAAAAAAACACCCTAAAGTTTAATTTAATTCTCTTTAATCAGTTGTATCATTTGAAAGCTAATAATGAATCTGCATTCTCCCACCTTGTGATAACTTAATGAATTAGCCCCTTGCCCATCAGAAAATAACCCTTTGGGATAATATATCAAAATTTGGGTAAGGCACTCTAGCTCGTGTTGAATTGATGGATTTAAGGCAAGACTTTAGGCAATCGTAATGTTTAGAAGATGAATCTACTCATAAGAGCCCCTCCATGACAAATGACTTTCTTGGAGGCTATTTATGAGGTCCAGGTGGGAGAGGTATAAACTTAATTAAAGTTTGAAAGCATAATAGAACCAAAGGCAATGCATCAATTTCTCGGTGTCCAATCAAAATGCCAATGATGTCCTTAATAGGTTGGCGATGTCTGCCTCTTGGAGCTGCAATATATAGTTATCCAACTACATGGTTCCAATTGCTGCTGGTCTTGCTGAAGCCTCGCCACCCCCACACATACTTCTTTTCTCCTCTCTCCATGTCTGCTTATGAGACCAATTCATCTCAGCTGGGGAGAGAATCATTATGGCTATCACACACACTTCACACCGGATCCTAATCAAAGCAAGCACAGGCTGGCTGCCCACCCCCAGCCTTTAATGACTTGGCCCATCCATATCAGGGAAACCACATAAATTGTCCCTGCCCTGCGCTGGGGAGCTCCCTGGCGCCTGGAACGCAAGTGCAGCACCACATAAAAATATTTTAAAGACTCATTTGAATCACAACCCAGGGAACCCAATACTCCTGAGCAACCTTAAAATATATATAAATATAAACAACTCCGAACAAGACCCAGATACAGCAGCCAGGCATTCATTTTGATATACTTCATTATAGTGTGCGGTGATATGTCTGAAATATAATTTGATAGTTTCAATGACTCCCTGCTGAGGAAAAAGCTGATTGAAAAGGCTGAATCACTCCCAACTTTGTGTCCCATATAAAACACATTTAGAAGTCACTTCAGTAAGCAATGGAGTCCTTGGAAGGCTTTAGGGAACCAAGAGAAATTTACATGAGGCTAGTCCTAGAGTGAGCACAGGCACACACCCATGCACACAGCAGTCAGTGGCAATAAAAGAGGGGAGAATTGCTGTCATGTGAGAGGTATAGACCACTGTGGTGTCATCCATCTGCCCAACAAGATCAAGTCTGGGGCAGAGGGATGCGTCCCATGACCTTTGAACTCCACAGGATGATTTAAAATGTCTCACTGCTCAGGCTGTGGCCCAGTGCAGCTGAGTCAGAACCTGTGGGGATGGACCCTAGTATTTTTCAAAACCTCCCCCAGGGGATTTAACTTTGCATCCAAGGTTGAAAAGCTCAGGTTCAGAGAACCTGAGGCATCAGTAATATTTTCTAGACTTTAGCAAAATCAAAACAATCACTGCCTGGCTTCTTCTTCCAACAAAATGGTGGCTGTCAGCATTGCAGTTGCAACTACACATTTTACTTTCTCTGTATTACATTCTTCACATCTCTCTGGGAAGAGAAAAATAATGGGTAACTTTTAGTAAGAGCTTATTACACACCAGGCATGGTGCTAAGCAATCTCCATGCTTCATCTCAGAAAATCCTCACAATAACCCTGAGAAGTAGGCTCTCTTATTCTCCCCACTTTCTAAATTAATGAGCGGAGTCCCAAAGAGGTTAAATAATTCACCATTTACGCATCAGGCAGCGCCAGGACGCACACCCACCTCTGTGACTTGCAAGGCTCTGCGTTTCGCCAGTCATTTGACTCACACAGAGACTGTGCCAGTCTTTGAAATGTGAAGTTCTCACTTTGAAAGAAAGAGCAGTAATATATTTCACATATCTGCTTGTCAGTTCTGGTGATGAAAACTCAAGCACCTCTCCAACTCTTCCATCAACTCAATGTGTAGCTGCCAGGGACTTGGACACTTCTTCTTCAATATAGTGTTGTTAGAGTCAGACAATATTGGATAAAACCTTGAGCTCTTCTTGTTCCAAGCTGTGAGATTTGGGGCCAATTTTTTATCCTTTATCAAACTCAGTTGGGTAATCTGTAAAATGGGATAATACCTACTTCCCAGGGTTATTGGGATTAAAAGTAATTACATTTATGAAAACTCTTAGCACAAGTCAGATAATCCCTTCCACCATGTTTCAGAGGTACCTGGACTGTGATTGTCAAATCCTGTCACTCTTATCTCCATCACCACCTGACGATCTCATTTTAACAAGGTTATATCAAAGACTAGTTGTGGCAGCTGTGTGATGCTATTTTTTTAATCCTTAGACCCCAAAAAGGGATCCATGGTTCCTCTACAATGGTAAGGTTTTCAAGGGATGCAAATTTGAAAGGCACCATGCACTTATTAATCCCTTGTTGGAGTAAACAGTAACAAAGCCAGCAGGAACAATCATTAATTTACATTAATAGCTTTCAGTGTCGCACACACCAGTGCCTGACATGAAACAGTAATCAGAAACCCAACTATGACAGTGTCCTACATGAGTTAATGTATCACAGCCCTCTAGACCCAGTGCTCATGCATTTCAATAAGGGGAAGATGCATTCATGCATCCCAATGCACACAGGAAAATACTCAAACTCCTTACCATGGCCTTCCAGGTCCTATCTCCTTCAGACTCAGCTCAGACCACTCATACTCACTCTTCTGCAGCCACATTAGCCTTGCTATTATATATTCCTCAGATACTTAGTCTTATTGCCACCTCAGGCCCTTTGCACATGCTGATACCACTACTTGGAACACCCCCCCTCCCATTCTTTGCATGACTAGATCTTTTAAATACTACAGATCTCAGATCAAATTTTATCTAAGAGGCCCTTCCTAGAAACTTATCACCACTTTACCCTATTTCTTTCTTTCACAATACTTATAACGCTTTAAGTTTATATTTTTATTGTGGTTAATTATTTTATAGTTTGAGTCCCCCCCCCCACAAATGCAAACCCTAAAGGATGGGATCTTATATATTCTCTCTCTCTCTCTCTCTCTCTCTCTCTCTCTCTCTCTCACACACACACACACACACACATACACACACATACACACACACATTTAGGACTATGCCTATGGCATAGTAAATTCTCAGTAAATGTTTATTGAATGTGAGAATGAATGGTAAACCACCTTAACATAGTATCTTCTTTTAAAGTCCAAAATGTTTCTCGCAAGAGCCCAATGCTTTTGATGGCCCCAGAAGGTTGACATTCCTCAAGATTATGTCCTCAGAGATTTTTTTCTTCCTTCTCAACACCTTTTCTCTCATTTGTTCTTATGACTCCTACCACCTATATCAGTGATGGCGAACCTTTTGAGCTCAGAGTGTCAGCATTTTGAAAACCCTAATTTAACACTGGTGCCATGTCACATGTAGAAATTTTTTTATATTTGCAACCATAGTAAAATAAAGATTTATATTTTTGATATTTATTTTATATATTTAAATGCCATTTAACAAAGAAAAATCAACCAAAAAAATGAGTTCGCGTTTCAGTGTCATAGGTTCACCATCACTGACCTATATCCATGATTGCTAATCCATGCTTCCAACAGGCCTATCTGCTAAGAGGCAATAGAAATGTATTTCCAAGGGAACCAAAAACCTCTGGCTTGACTCCATAAGAAAGCCTTCATCATGAAAGGAAAGGTCAATTCCAGTCCACAGTGGAGTCCTTCACTCAGATTTGTGCCTACCTTAGCATCCCCCCCCCCATGGCTCAATGTCTTGGTCCTAGAACAGAGAGGGAGCTGTAAAATTAAATAAAAGAAGAAGGTTCACTAGGATGTTAAAATATAATTTGGCTGCAAAAATGAAGATTTTTTTTTTACATGGGGCTTCTTTATTCTCCCAATCAAGCAAAACAAGTAGATCCGCAGCCAATTAAGGCCCTATTTTCATTCACTACCCCCTCCCTAAATAAAAGGTTTCTCAATGATATCCTGCATTCATACCTCCCATCCAAAGTATATGCCCCTTACACCTTCCTTTGTTCCTAGCAAGTCTCAGGAAGTCCCTTTACTTTTTTAAAGTCTTTGTGGACACACTCCTATTAAATCAATCACCTTCTTACTCTAATTTCCCCTTTGGTTCTTGTCTCTGATTCAATAGATGTAGGAGAGAGATATTTCCTTATGTCTTCTTTTCTTAAACAACAACTAAAAAAGATTTCTAGGTGAAAGATAATAGTAAGACCTAGTATTGATTGAATACATACCTATATACCAGGCACTGTATTAGAAAGTTAGCTCTCATTATGAAATGTAATCCTCATTACAACATGCCTGAGGTAGGTATGACTGAAACAGGGATTCAGAGGGGAGATTATTTTGTCCAATGTCACACAGGGAATCTGTGGTGGAGTCCCACCTCCAATTTGGAATGCTCTGCTGCCAAGCCCATTATCTTGATCACCGTACTAAAAAAGTTCATTACCGGGTAGTAATTGGACAGAGGACTTCATAAAGCAGAATTGATGGCCAGCAGTACTATTTGGGATGTATGAGCGTGACTTCGCCATGTTGTTTAGTGCCTTCCTGAAAAGGAACATGAAGCCTAGGCTAATAGGCAACTCCTTGCTAGATTGAATGGAAATGTGCACTCATAGAAAATAGCACAGTGTCTACAATAGCCGTGCCCTTTCTGGGGTACACTGGCTCCTGTTTACCAATTAGCTGAACAGCTCTGTATTACAACAAGGCATAAATGGAGTAATTAATTGAGATGCAGGTTTCATAAAAGTGATTAACTGCTAAATTCCAGTTCAGCTAACAGTTCAATTATCCCATTTTGCAACTCCATTCAATTCAGCATTCACAGAGCCCCAATCACCAAGGCACCTACATCCTTCGCATTACCATTAATTAATCCATAGCTCTTTCCCAGGAATCTGTCCACCCTTACTCGTGAGCTGGGTTTGCAAATAAAAATGGGAAGATAGAGTTTTGGTAAGCAGATATATCCATGCAGGGACAGGGGACTGACCCAAAGTGGATTTTAATGACCACCACCCTGCATGTATTGCCACCACTTCATCTGAGAACACAAATGCAGACAAACTCCAATTAGTATTTGTCCAGAGAACATCGGCAGTAGGAAATACTGGAGAAGAGCAGAGGTCTCACTTGAGATTTTTGCATGTCTATGGTGGCTAACAGGGTTCTGGGGAGGGATTCAAGCATCCAGAAGAAAACAATGATTAACCAAGATACCATTCAGGACCATGGACAGGACTCCCTAATTGAACTTATTTGACTATTGAGTGCTATTTGATTTAAAAAGTAAAAAAGATAATCAGGACTCCCTCATCCTTATCACCCCACTCCTGTCCCCACCAACACATAGACCTGCTTACTTCCTGTATTGATCAGGGCTCTTGGTTACAAATGATAAGACACTGTCAGGGAATTGTTTAATTAGAAAATGAGTTCTTAGGAAGGCTATTGGATTGCTCAGAAAATTGCTATGGAGGTTGAAGAGTTAGACCAGCCATCATAACCAGGATGATGCCATAGAAGAGTTGGGTTTGGACCACATTGCCCTCTTCACGGGACACTGACTGGCTGCTGCCATGAGAATAGTTCCTAAGATCTCCCTCCAGATCCAATGTCCCAGGAGGAAGCATCAGATTTGCCCACATTCATGCCCACATCAAGCTGCCAGGAAAAGGGAGGAATAAGTTATCTGGTGTTTTTAGCTTCCAGACTCCCATCAACACCCACCAATAATGATTCCTTAAATGCAGGAAGGAAGTTCAGATGCTGAGCAGCCAAGTGCACATACATGCACACCTCCACCATGCATGCCCCTCCTGTCACTCACCTCAGCAAATGCACACACATGCACACCTCCACCTTGCAGGCCTCTCCTATCACTTACCTCAGCAAATGCACACACATGCACATCTCCAACATGCATGCCCCTCCTAGAACTTACCTCAGCAAATGGTTTTCAGGATAAAGTTTCTTGAGGACCTTGGTCTTAAAGAACTTGGACCTCCCTCGCTGCACCTCATGTTTATCTCAAAGCCCAGAGGTAGTGTTTCCTTTTCTACCAGGACTTGGCACATTATTTCCTTTGTCTAGAACACTCTTTCCCTAGTTAACTGCTGTTTACCCTCTGAACTCAGAAATGCCTGCTCCAGACTCGACTGAGAGCCCATGTTACAAGTTCTCTTTGCATTGCATGTCCACCCCCATGAACGCAGGGAATACATCTGCACTGTTCTCTGCCATATCCACAGCAGCTAATATAGTGGCTGACTGATAGTAGATTCTCAATACAACTAATTTATCTTGACTTCAAATAAAAATAACATGGAGGGGGCAAATGAATAGTAGGTAAAGTCTGAGCACCACGCCTTATCCCACTTGACTAATTAGATTAGCCCACGTATGCCATCTTCTCCCTGGACTCAGTGCCCTGCAGTGTCCACCCTTGGAAAGTCAGTCTTTCCTCAATATTTCTTTGGCTGCCTCATACTAGCCCTCACTACTCAAAAACAAAACTCTGTTTTACTAGAACCTGAGTGTGCAGGTGGATTTCACACCAGAACCTTGGCTTCCATGTGAAAATATTCTGCACGCAACTATATCCTCTGTGGTGCTGCCTACTCGACAGCCTAGAGGAAATTGGCACTCCTGTCCTTTCAGAATGTGGGAAACACCAAGTACTCAGCTGTTAACTATGGAAGAGAATTTACCATAATGGGAAAAATGAGAGACCTAGGTGCAACACCTGACTGTTCCCCCCTAATGGCCATTTGACCTTGCTTTCAAGAGTGCCCTTAACTCTTAACAACTCCACAAGTTATATGCGCAATATATAATGTGTGGTGACAGCTACACAATAATTGTTTAACAAATGAAATTTTATAAATAATGGATGGATAGATGAACAGATGGATGGATGGATGGATGATGGATGAACAGATGGATGGGTGGAAAGGTGGGTGGATAAAGGAGTGAGGGGGGGGGTAGAAAGGTATGATGACTTTATCCTTTAAATAATCCCCCTCAAGGCCTGCTTTGCAGACAAGGAGACTTCATGTACAGAAGAAGATGTTCCCTGAAACAGGAGCTTGTCTCCTAAAACTGCAACTAGCAGGAGTTCTGCACCCTCCCTCTTTACTTCTGAGAGATGTCAGCACTGCCTGGAGCTGCTGGAGAAGTGAAGGGGGCGGAGCGTCTCCACACCCCATCTCTAGGAAGGACATCTGGATCAGAGGCCATAAATCACCCCCTCTCTCCCTGACAGACAGGCGCAGCACAGTCTTGGAAACCCATGGGCTGGGCCTGGCGGCCACACGGGATGAGAGGACACATGGGTGCCATCCAAGAAGGCTCAGTGTTGAGGTTCGATTGCCATGTTTAAACATAAACAGCTCGTTTTTTCCGCGCCTTGTTTTCTGTGTTTCCATTATCTGGCAACGTTGGGTCCAATTGAGAAGGAGGCAGCTGTGTTTGGGGAGCGATTGTCTCCTTCCCATCGGGCACGTGAGCTGGGTTCTCTATTGTCCACATCTGTGGCCGCCTGGCTGAAAACCCAAGAGTGCTCCTCTCTTTTCCAGCACAAACGCGTTTATCTCGAAGCCCAGACATGATTCTGCAGTAAAAGGCTTCATAGAAACAGAAGAACCTCCTGGGCTGTTCAGACCCTCTCCTCCTTCCGTAGGACCCAAAGCTGTGACAGACTGAAGAGGCCACCATGTACCCAGTCCCAGCCACATTATACCTTTGCATGCCAGTTTTGACCCTAGGGATGGAGGAATGTCTTACCTGAAATTACAGATTTATAAAAGTCACCATAAAGAATCTGAATCCAAACTTTTCTCCAAAGTTTGTGTTTTTGACATTCATTATGTCCCATGCAAACTATGAGATGCTTCCAGTTCTAAGCCTGAGTCAGCCAGAAAGCCCCCTGTGCCTTTGCTTCCTAATTCCCTTTGTCAAGACTCTGTGATAGGTGATGGGAAAGCCCCAGGAAGAACCAGAACCTGGTGGGAGAGAAAGGGGTCCCGGAGTCAAACAAACCTGAGATGAATCCTGGATCCATCACCATCAGCAGGTATCTGAATATGGAACCACATATCACTAAACTTCAGTTCTCTCCCTTGCAAAATAGATATGAGTATTATATCCATTTTAGAAGAGTAGAGATTACACAAGAGAAACATCGTGTTCAGTTCTTAGCATAACTATCAGTTACCTAGAAACACCTTCTCTTGCCCCTAAATCAGGTTAAACCCAGTTGCTTTTAGAGATTTACAAAATACCCTATGCTGCTCCTCATGTAACACTTATTGTGCTTGTAATTCCTTCTTAACTATATGTCCCCCTTCTAGACTCAAGAGCTGGGATAACAGAATACATCCGCCTCGTCTTCCACTGCATACGCACCTTACCTAGAAAAGTGCCGGACACATTATGGATAAGCAAGAAATAATGACTGAATTGCAATGGGCCATGTTTATAAAGCAACCAGAATGATGCCTCCAAAAAGCATTTGTTCTTCCTCCTGTTCCCTTGGATGTATTGAGACCCATGAGACTTCCTCATTCCCCCTTCTCTTGTGTAACCAGCCTTGATGGAGAGGAGAAAAGCTGTAGGCTGAAGCAGAAAGTGCAGGCAAAATGCTAAAGGGGGTGGTGCTAACAGGTCCCGGGAAACAGGTCCGAGGCTGCAAGCCCTGGCACGTGGCCAGGAACGATCAGGATGCTCTGTGTTATATTCACCGATATGGTAGAAGAGTGAGTGGGAAGAGACAGAGGGCTGGCAGGTCAGCACAGCAGGTAGCCAGGCAGAGAGTAAAGACACGCAGGTCAAAGATGGGGAAGCACCGCAGTGGTGGCCTTGCACCCAAAGGAAGACATGAACTTCGCCCAGCTTGGACAGTTGCTGCCAAGACCCCCTTCCATTTGACGGGACAACTAGCTCTGGCCTGGGTGACAGCAGTGCCAATATGTGAACACCAAGCAGAGGCCTCCTTGCAGCTGGAACATGGAAATTCACTGTGAACTGCCCTTTTCCGGGAGCCAGGGAGAGGAGGGACAGGCAAGAAAGCAGCTCACCGAGTGCTCAGGACGGCTCTGCTTGGGAGGAGGCAACCCCATGCACCTGCCCTCACTGATTCTCGACTTTGATGTTGACCCCGCCGTCCTTCCAGCCTGGCGTCTGAGTGCCAGGCATGAGCTTCCTCTGACCCTGCAATGCGAGCTGTTTCCCGTTGACTGGCTGCGTCCTTGCCCCTTCTCTGTGACTCCTGCTTGAATAATGAGCTCTAAATATATTTTCTTGTTCAAAACCATTTTTCTTTTCTAATGCTAAATTATAAGGCTTGTGCATGTCAGCAGGAAAACGTGCCCTGCTTTTCCAAAGATGCAGATACGAGGCCAGACATTCTGCAGATACGGGGAGGGGGCCAGGCATCTGCACCAACGAACCAGCCCAGCCAAGGCCGGCACATCTCCCAGTAATTACTGGCCCGACCTCAAGCTACCCAATTATTTCTGAAAAAGTCCAGGATGAAGAAGGACCTGCTATTAATTATTAAAAACAAAAACCCACAGACACAAGCATACTGCAAAGGACCTCTCATCATCCCTCCTTTATTTCTCACACCCAGCTAGGACTGAAGGATACCACTGAATTTATCTGGGCTTCTTGTTAGTCACACAAATTACAGGCAAACCAAAAACAGCTACAGTTTTCTCCTCTTGACATCATTATTTCCAGCTAATGGAGGTGGTGACTATGGAAAAAAAAACACAAAAAAAACCAGAGATGGATGAGTCTCCCAATGCTGTGCTCTTCCCTGGAAAAATCTGACTTACTTTTTGAGGCCCATTTGGCTATTTTTTTAATCAGGTGAAATATTTGTCTTTTAGGGAACATGGCACACTTATCCTTTCCTACAAGTTGGGTTTTTCTGGGGACTAGAGAGAAGTACATGTCCTTTAAGAAAGATGTATGCCAACAGCCAGACTTAAGAGGTTCAACACAACAGACGTCTATCACAGCATGTGCATGTCTATGGCAGGAAGCAGTAGAGTGAGGTGCAGACAGCACCAGGCATGAAGTCAGGAGCCCTTGGACAATGAGCATCTGAATAATCTTGGGCAAGTTTCTTGATCTCTGCAACTGAATTTCCTCGTCAGGGTGGCTGATGTCTGCCCAGGCAGCCCCAAAAGGCTATTCTAAGGCTCATAAAGGTAATCCAAGGAATTAGGGTACTGAAAATGGAATCCTTACATCCCCATGGCTCTATGTGGTCCATTCCCTGCCCCTAAGTTGATATGAATATTATTCCCAAAAAAAAAAGTCAAGAAATGTAAACTTCCAATCAGAAATCTGAGAAAATTCAGGTAAGTAGCACTCCTTTTATTTCTATTTTCAAAAATTCAAATCTTTCCACCCATTTAACTGGGTCACCCAAAGAACATATGACGAGGTTTTATTATTCATTACTTTGAGAGGAATTGATTATAGGTGTGATTTAAATCTGAATATCCTGCTAGGCCAGTGTGTGGTATCATTTACCACCATCCCCAACATACACACACACACACACACACAGACACACACACACACTCCAACTTGTGTGGAGATACTGAAAAAAATCAAGCAGTAATTTTAAATTATAAAAAGACAAGGGCCACATATTCACTAGCTGGTCTGCTCTCTCTGGGCAGCTCTGAATTAACAAAAGTGTGGAGCCCTAAAAATAACAGAGTGGCAGAGGCACCCCTTCCACAAGGGTTTGCATTAGCACTTTGATCACTTGCCCATCAAACTGTACATTTTTTATAGGAAATGAAGAACAGCTTGTCTCCACAGTCTATTATAATTACCACTAAATGCTCCAGAAACTTGGCAGTTTTGAATTTCATAACACCCATGACTGACATTCCTAATTAATACTATTGTTTTTCTCCTCTGGCTGAATTTCCTGAATGCCAACATGCATCGCATACACTAAAAACAGACATTAAAGAAAATAACATCAGTGTTAATCTCCAGCACAAATATATCCAATGCCTCAGTGAAGTGTATAGAAAAGAGCTGGGTTCCTATAAATAATGGAGCAGCCCTGCCTGATCATCTTTATCCTCCTACGCTAATAAGATGATAATCTCTCTGCTCCGGTGTCCTTGCACTTAGATTTCAGAACAGCTTTTGGTGATGTGCAACACCCCCCTCCCCAACTCTTTCCTTCCCTTGCTTGGCTTTTAAGCTGCAGATTGAAACTTTCAACGAAAACCTTCCAGCTAATGTTAGAAATGGCATCCGCTGGGCACTCTATAAATAGGGACTCCACAGATGAGAGCAAGATGGTCTAATGTGTGCATCCTAATGGATGTTTCTCTGGTTTGCCTGAGGCCAAGAGCACCCAGCATTCGCTGATGCCCTCATTTACTGTGTTGGGTGGTTTAGAGCAGGAATTCTGACAGCAGGGGTTTGTTTTGAATCCTGCCTCTGCCACCTAGCAGCTGGACCATTTCCTTATGTTCCCTGAGCCTCCGTCTTCTCACCTGTGAAGTGGAGATTATAACAGCACCTTTCCCAAAAAGCTGTACTGAGAATCCAATGAGAAAATAAGTAATGTCTTTAGAAGAGACTCTGGCACATAGTTAGTGCTAATTAAACGCAGTTACTAGATTTGCCATTAGCACACATCCAAGTTTGGGTGACACATCTAAGAAAAGTACCAGGCACATAATAGGAGCTCAATAAACTCATATAGTTGTGCTGATAAGAAAGACATCCCTGTAAGGAACACGTGAGTCTAGAACCCACATTGCAAAGAGTGACAGCTACCTCTTCTACAGCTGCCCAGGACCTCAGACAGTATCAAAACAGAAACTTACAAATGAAAATTAGGTCTTGCGGCTTGAGAGGTATATGCGTATATGTTTCCATATCTTCCACATCCTACTTTAATTGGTATTAGTTTGGATCTTGATGAGTTTCCTATGGACATGGGTTATAGCATGATTTTGTTCACTCAGCATCCCTAATTTGCTTCCTCTAGTTTTTTTTATGCAAAATGGATTAATAGTTCTATTTTATTGTATTAATACACATAACAAACTTTATCGCTAGTGACAGTACAGTCAAAATGTACAATCATCACAACTATCTAGTTTCAGAACATTTTCATTTCTCCAAATGGAAACTCCACATCCATTAAGCAGTCACTCCCCAATCCCCGCTCCTTCAATCCCTAGCAACCACATATCTGCTTTGTGTTTCTGTGAATTCACTTATTCTAGGTATTTAATATAAGGGAATCATACATTACTTGACCTTTTGTGTCTACCTTCTTTCGTACAAATATAATATTTTCAAGGTTCATCTAGTTCAAAGCATGCATCAGTACTTCTTTCCTTTTCATGACTGGGTAATATTCCATTGTACCGATGGACCTCATTTTGTTTCTTCATTCATTAGTTGATGGGCATTTGGGTTGTTTCCATCTTTTGGGTATTGTGAGTAGTGCTGCTATGAACATTGGTGTACAGGTCTTTGTATGGACCTATCCATGTAAGAATGGAACTGCTGGGTCATATTGTATTTCCATGTTTAACTTCTAGTTTTGATGCCCAAAGTATCTATTCAAAATTCACCCCTTCCTTGTGGTCTTTCCCTGTGGTTTGATTTCAGACAGTCAGCATTTTTTCTCCCTCTGATTTAGGGATGGGTACCTGACCCAGGTTAACCCAAGGAACAGAAGCCCTGGGGCTTTTGTAGAGTTGGCTCATGCTTACTGCTGGGTGAGCGAAGGTGGTAAAACTCCAGTCTGGAGCTGCTGTGGCCATCATCCCCCGAGAGGAGACAGCCTGACTGAGAATGAAGCCAAAACAGAAGAAAGTGAGGCAGGTCCCTCAGGGCATCGTCGGAGGGTCCAGATTCCATCCTGCCTCACAGAAAAGACCTGCCCTCTGGAATTTTCCAGTTTTATAAGGCACCTTAGGTTTTGTTTTTGTAGAACTTAGCGGGGTTTTTGGGGGGTTTTGTTTTGTTTTCCTTTTTAAAAATATATCTTTATTGTTGAAAGTATTACAAATGTCCCCCCCCATTAACCCCTTCCACCTTGCTCCCTCATCTTCCCAGGCCTTCACCCCACTATTGTCTGTGTCCATATATACATGTAAGTGCTTTAGTTAACCTCCCCCGCCCCGCACCTTCCTGCTGAGATTCATCAATATATTGTATGCTTCCATGTCTCTAGATTTATTTTTTTCATCAGTTTCTTTTGCTCATTCCACATATAAGTGAGATCATGTGATACTTGTCTTTCTCTGACTGGCTTTGAGTTGAGACTTTTGTTGTTGTGGTCCAACTATTGTATATGGGTGCTGAGACAATCCAGATGGATTGAGTGGGCAGGACTGTTTTAATTTAAATTTTGTAGCATACCCTTAATACTCCATATGCAGCTGTGATGGATAATTTCATGTGTCTATTTGACTGGGCCACAGAGTTCCCAGATATTAGGTTAAACATTATTCTGGATGTGCCTATGTGGGTGTTTCTGGTTGAGATAAACATTTGAATCATTAGACTGAGTAAAGCAGTCCCCAGTGTGGACTGTACTCATCCAATCAGGTGAACACCTAATAGAACAAGAAGGCTGAGTAAGGGAGACTTGCTGTGTTTCTACCAGTCTTCAAGCTTGAACAGTGGTCTGCTTCTGCGTTTAAATTAGAACTTGTACCAGCAGGTCACTTGGTTCTTGGGCCTTCAGACTTGGACTGAAACTATACCACTGGCTCTCTTGGGCCTCCAATTGTCAATGGCAGATATTGAATGAGCCAATTGAATGAGCCAGTTCATAATAATAAATATATATATGTGTATAAGAGATATAGACATATCTATATACCTATTTCTATAGCTATCCTATTGGTTCTGTTTCTCTGGAGAACCCTGGCTAATAACAGCATCTAATTACAGTAATGCTTCCCCTACCCAAAGCATGGGCAACCAGTCCCAGAGCAATTGAATGAAATAAACAAGTCAGAGAGAATCTACACCAGAGGTCTCAAACGTGCACTCCATCTGCTACCAGTCTAGTGACTTCAGACCAGACATACACATTTCCCAGATAATGATGAACAGCCACGTGTTAAAACAGGCATATAAGACACAAGTGGGAGGGAGCTAAGGAGGAGCCTGCTGTCAAAAGCTTTGTCACACATAAAGGAAGAATGGTGACATCTTTATGACAGTGGAGAGGGAAGGGAGAAACTGCTGGTTTGGTTAAATGAAGAGTTGTTATGCACACCCACCTACCTGTCACTTCCCCAAAGGCTACAGTTTAATCTGAAGAGAAAATGATCCAAGCCTAGGTACAGCCTGTTTATGCTTCCATAAGGAGATGCCTGGAAACATATGATTGTGTCACTGATCACCCTAGAAGTACTTCCCAGCAGCCCCAGGAGTTATTAGAACCACCTTTAGTGCTTTATGGCACCAATCAAGCCTTCTGTTAGGAGCACTGTTCCTTTTCAGATCTCTAAAGCTCTGTGTTAAGCTTTGGGAAAAGATATGATTTTTGCTTCAAGGTTTATTCAGCTCAGCCAAAGACCTCAGAGATTACCTTAATTTTATATTTTTGTGATTCCTTTTTAAAAGTCCTTTTGTAAAGTGTGCTGGTTGATGATATGGTTGCTAGAATGCCCCTGTCCCTCCACAAAGGACAAAGTGCTGTATTTCTAGAAATGTCTCATGAAATAAACCAACCAATGCAGCCACTGCCATCCCCTAAAAGTGGTCCAGAGGCAGACCCCTCAGTCTTTGCAGAGATGTTCTTGCCATGGGCAGTTTTACTACATCAATAAGCTCAACCCGACTTCACTGAAAAGTCTCATTAGCAAACCCGTTCCTTTGACCAACCTAGAGAAATGGAGGGGTTTTTTCCTTTTCTTCTTGTTACTTTGGAAGTTCTGGCTTTGTGCTAAAGCTAAGCAAAACAAAACAAAAACTCTAAAAAGCTTCTGCACACAAACACCAATGATAAAGGATACATTAAAATAAAGCCATAGATAAAGCATATATATATATATATATATATATATATATATATATACAATAGAGTATTTGATCAACCCAATAATCTTCAAGTACACATTTTTTGAATTGTCTATGTACCAGACCACAAACAGAATCTTAAGATTTTGTTTGAATTGATAGTTAATAAACCACATTCTATCCTATAAAATTAGAAATAAAAAATGCTTCCCAAAGTATATATGCATAGTTTATAATTTTAAGTTATACCTTTAAAGAGAAATCAAAATGAAAATTATAAACTATATAAAAGCAAATGACAAGATTTTGCAGAGCAAAAGTGACAAGATACAGCCAAAGTAGTTCTCAGAGGAAAATGAATAGCCTTAAATCTATGTATTAGAAAACAAGAAAGAGTAAATAACTAAACCATGCTTTCAACTCAAGAATTGAGGTGGAGAGATAAAATAGACCCAAATAAAATGAAATAAAATAATTATGAAACCTAAAAGCAACTGTTAATAAAATCAAAAAAGCAAGCAACAACAATCACAAAAATAGTGGGGGGCATCAATAAGGCCAAATGCTTTTACTTTGTAAATATCAGCAAATTAGGTACTAATATGTCATGAAAGTAGATGGAGGTAGAGGCATCTTTATTGACCTCATTTTAACTTTGGGGTAGACTCTGAGCAGACCTTCAAAGAACAAACCAAACCCTGAGGGCCACACACTTGTAGGCTTTTCCCCATTTCATCTATATGTGTTTGACTAAGAGAAGTAATAAAACACTTAGGGCAGTCCACATAGCTAAGAGACGTTTAATCCATCAAACTAAGTGCTGGTGAAATCAAGAGTGGTCCTCCTGGGGCTCCATGAAAAATCCTGGGTTTGCTCACAAATCATATATCTACCACCTGAATGTTTTCAAACAACAATTTCTCTTTGACACTTTGAACAGGAGAAAAAGAAATCTATTCTCTATATTAAAAAAAAGAAAAGTGGGGGGGGGGGAGGATATGTGGGTTGTCACTCATCCTTCAGTTTCCTGGTTATGTCATTTCCTTATCTACCTAAGTAGACGCCTCCCCTCACCCCATGTCAGGCCACTCCCTGTCACATCATCTGCTTCCTTCTTTTGTGGAATTCATCACAGTCGCTAAGTATCTTGTTTACTTGTGTCTTTAATTAACAACTGTCTGTCTCTACTGGATGCAGGGTCCAAGGGGATGAATCTGGTCTGTTTTGTCTGCTTCTCTCTCCCCAGACTCTGGTATAATACCTGAGAGATCCAGGGAATAATATTAATTAAATGAATGGAGCAATGCTCCTTGCCGTGGGAATAATATGCAATATCACTGAAGACTTTCCTTAGTTAAATCTCTTTGTTGTGCCAAGGGATTGCAAGGCCTTTGCTTAGTTTCATGAGCACTCACATGGAAGAAGCGAGAAGGGGGGAAATGGGATAACTAGGCTCTCTCTGGGCATTTATTTCACACACTGGGAACTTAATCAGACATCCCGTACCCTGATAGAATTTCCGTTCCTCTCCAGCTGCTGCCTCCTGTAAAGAACCTCATACCTGCATTGGATTTTCCCAGTCGGAGCTGGAGAAGGCTCCAGTCAATCGGCCCTGGCCCCACGAGCCTCCCTTGGGGCATCCTTTTCTCTGCCATTAGATACGTGAAGAAACTGACACATCTGGAAGATTTCTCTTGTAGAGTCTGACAGGCTTGAGTGGGTGGCAGTTTGACGGCCAGGGCCTGATTATCCGACCCATTCACCCTCTGACATTTCCTCGGCTCTTCTTCTCTCCCGACACACATGCCAACAACTGCTTTCAGCAGAGGCCTATGAGAAGTCGAGGCCTGCTGACACCAGCCCCCACTTCTCTGGGCTCTGAGGGCGTGGCATGGCCTGTCCGGCCTGGCAGCCATGTGGACACGAGGCCCAGGACCCAGAGTGAAAGTCCGGGGCAAACCTGTCCTTCCTCCCAGGATCTGTTCTAAGATGAGTAGCAATAGGCACAGACAGGAAAACAGATGGAGAAAGTCCAGCCATGCACCCATTCATTCATTCACTCATTCATCCACTGAATGTTTCTGAGTGTCATGATGTGCCAAACACTGAACCAGGTTCTGGGCCCACAATAGTAACCCACGACTCCCTCCCCATGATCCTAGCTAGTTGGCGAGACAACAAATACACAGCCCCATATATTGTGTCAGTTGTGGCTATTGCCAGAAGTGGAAGGAGGAGCTTGGTACTCGAGATAAGAAGGGGAACTACTTTAGCAGTAAAGTGGTTAGAGACAACCTGCCTGATGGGACAGCCTTGGAGCTGACCCTGAAGGAGGAGGAGCCAACTGCCTAGAAAGCAAGAGGCAGGATATTTAAGGGGGAGGGGACTGCATGTAGGTGCAAAGGTTCTGAGATAGAAAACGGCTCGTTCAGGGAGCTGAAGGACGGATAGAGCAGCTGGAGCAGGGTGACCGAGGAGACATCAGCCAGATTATGAGAAGGGCACAGAGCAGAGCGAGCAGGGCCTAGAACGCCAGGAAATACCGGGGGTATTTTATTCTGAAGACAGTGAGAAGCCAGAGGAGGATATAAAACTGGGAGCCTCATTCTCTTTCTATGAGATGCAGGAATCAGGGGAAAAGGAAAGGGAACTTTGCCATGAGAACCAGGCACCAGCCTTTGCAGTGATGGAATTCTCATTTTCTGGCCTGTAAAGCACATTTCCATGGATTCTCACCTCGCTGCAAGCAACCCTGTGGGCGTTTGTCTTGCAGCCGGACGTCTGGGAGGAGGAACCGGAACCTGCGTTTTTACTGAGATCTCACTGACGCTGGTGTACAGCTTGGCTGGAGGGCCCCTGAGCCAGGGGACACAGTGCCTTCAAGGTGTTACCACTTTAAAAACAGCCACTCAAAGAAACAAAGCAGACCCACCGACAGACAGGGCAGCTCTGGCAACAGGCACACCGAGAAGATGAAAGCGAGAAAGGCAGGCATCCGTGGGAGAGGGCAGGGTGTCTGCTCCATGTGAGGGGTTCTCGGGAGCAGCTCTGACCACCTGCTGAGGAATTTCCAGCACCTGGAACATCTGGGTGCTGACTTCTCCCTATAGAGAAGCTACTGCCCCGTTTATGAATATCTGCTTCACTGTGAACAAAAACAGACAATTCCAATACAACTTCCCCACCAAGGTTCAGCCTCCAACTTTAGGAACCCCCAGTGGCCTCCCACATGTCTGTGATGAGGGAAGTGTGAGTGGCTGGGACAAATGAAGACAGGGGGTGACCCAGAATATAGCATTTCCCTTCAGTTTTTCCAATGGCTTTCATGCTGGCTTGCCACACAGAGTTCTACATGGCTGCATCCCCTAGCGTGCCCAGCGCAGCGCCTTGCACTGAGTAGGGGCTTTATCAATGTTGGCTACAGTCAGCACATGAACTAGCTTTGGAGGAGGCTGATATTAAACATCAGTAAATACCAGATTGCACCTCCTGAGCTCAAACTAATGATTAACTTGACTAAACTCATATTAGGTGGCTATAGACAGGGACTGCTCAACCTTGGTGCTGTTGGCATGTGGGGCCGCACAATTCCCTGTTGTGGAGGGGCTGTCCTGTGCATTGCAGGACAGTTAGCAGCATCCCCAGTGTCACAGACTGAATGTCTGTGTGAACTGCCCCCCTAAAGTCACATGTTGAAACCTAACCCCAATGTGACAGTATTAGGAAGTGGGGCCTTTGGGATGTGGTTAGATGATGAGGGTGGGATTAGCACCCTTATAAAAGGGACCCCAGAGAGCTCCCTCACCCCTCTGCCATATGAGGACCCAGAGAAGACAGCCATCTATGAAGCAGGACACCGGCCCTCAGCAGGCTCTGAATCTGCCAGCACCTTGACCTTTGACTCCCAGCCTCCTAACTGTGAGAAATGTGGCATTTTGCTATAACAGCCCGAATGTGTGATGATGTCATTGCTGTAGCAGATAATGGAATATGTGGTCATGCATTCCTGCATTTTCAAAAGTCCTCAGTGTCCATTTCTAACAGTAAATATGGACAGATATAATCCAGATAAACAAAAGTCCTTCAATATTTTTAAGAGTGTAAAGAGATCTTGAAACCAAAAACATTGAGAATGTTTGCTCTAGACTTAAAGAAACACAGAGGTTAATAGTCAAATGGAACATTTAAATCTTGATGGGATCCTGGTCTTTTAAAGGGGGATTTAAAGGAATATTTGAGGGAACAGCTGGGGAAATCTGACTATTTACTGTATTTTAGATAACATTAGGGAATGTTTGTTAATTTTTCCTCAGGTATCTAAAAATTGTGATTATGAAAGATAAATTGTTATTCTTTATGCAGGCTGAGGTTTTAGGGTTGATACCTGAAAATTTACTGTGGTTCCCACACACATATTTCACTACACAATATACGCAGACAATGCAAAGGTGGCAAAACAGTCACAGTCCTTGGATCTGGGTACAGCAAACGTTAGATGATTTACCCATCATGTTATCCTTTTAAATTCTATGTATGTTTAATATAAATAAGTAGTAAAAATAGATTCCACTTTGAGTCATGAAGAGATGTGGTGAAGGAAGCCAGGAGATCTTTGGGTTTCTCTTCTCTTCTGAATCCGACAAGGAAAGAGGCAGGGGTGAAGGGAGTGGTGACTGGGTGGACACGCCCTTGAGCCAGGGCTCGCGGCCATGTCATTTAATGTGGCATTTACCTCCTCAACCATATTCCAGCCATTCTTGGAGGGCCAGGACTCCCTCGGCCAGGACTCCCTCCTGGATATGCTGACAGTTCATTCTCAGTCTCCACACACAGCAGCGCAGCAGCAGGAGCACCGGGACACCCTGCTCTGTGCCGGGTCTCGTCCAGTCCACCCCGTCTCCTCCACCGCTCAGCCTGCCTCCACCATCTCCTCCACCGCTCAGCCTGCCTCCACCATCTCCTCCACCGCTCAGCCTGCCTCCACCATCTCCTCCACAGCTCAGCCTGCCTCCACCATCTCCTCCACCGCTCAGCCTGCCTCCACCATCTCCTCCACCGCTCAGCCTGCCTCCACCATCTCCTCCACCGCTCAACCTGCCTCCACCATCTCCTCCACCGCTCAGCCTGCCTCCACCATCTCCTCCACCGCTCAGCCTGCCTCCACCATCTCCTCCACCGCTCAACCTGCCTCCACCATCTCCTCCACCGCTCAGCCTGCCTCCACCATCTCCTCCACCGCTCACCTGTGTTCACCTGCCTCCTCCACCACTCAGTCTGTGTCCACCTGTCTCCTCCACCACTCAGCCTGCGCAGCTCCCCTCTCAGGCACAGCAGGCCTCTCAAAGAACAGTTCACGGCCCAATTTATGGATCTATTAGCTTTATCAGCTTAGCTCTGAACTAGTTATTTTAAGCACTTTACTTTTATGGCAAATACACACACAAAAATAATGAACCGTACAGGGGGTGGAGGGAATGTCAAAATTATCTAAACAGAGCAAAGCGCAACCATGAATTTCATATCTCTTCAAGAGCTGATGAAAACACTCCATTGGAAAAGCATCCAGGTGATTTAAAAAGCCTAAAAGAATACATCGCCCAATGTGTGGCATTCATTACTCATGCTGAAGTGACACTACATTTGAAAGCATCTGGAGGGGACAGCTCCCTGCAGGTTCGTAGTTGTGAAGTGATCAGGGGGAGCTTCCTTCCTGATCAGTGGACTTGCCAGGGAAGCCCATAGGGGCAGTGAGGAGACCTGGGAGGTTTTCCTGTTCATAAAGAAACCTAGTCATAACGACTCACCAGGAGCCAAGAACTTGCAGCAAATTACCCTCTCTCACAGGGGCACTTGGGAATACCATTTAACACCAGCCAGTCAGCCAAAACACCTTGGCTCTAAACAGCCTTTGGGGACCTCAGTCCTCCAGCACCCACAGCCAGCCTGAGTCTCATTTCCTCTGCGCAAAAAGGCATTTGATTCTAAACCAGAGACTCTAAACTTTCTGTGTGCACCTTGAACCCCTTTCTCTGAATGTTTTTAAATTCATAAAAATAGAATACAAAGGATTACAAAGGACATCGATGCTATTGCAACAGAGTTATCAAACTATTTTTTTAAAACAAACTTGTGATTTGGCAAGACATCAGTTTCTTTATTAATGCATTCAATAACAAGATCTAGCAGCAGACTTAATGACTATCATAATTTCAAAGTAGTGAGTGATGGGCATAAATAATATTTGGGGATATCGGCAGTGACTGTAATGTGATATGAAAAGATCTATAACTCGACTGATGGCAGTCACAGATTTTGTTTGTTGCCTATATCCATAATTGAAGGAAATGCTTGCTTTGCAGTTAGAGTGAATGCAAATAAAGATGTCATTTTTTTTCACATGCACGTTTACATAACCCTTGAATTCAAACTTTCCGAAATCTCAGCAGTGGGTCATTTGCAAGCCACGGTCAGTGGGAGGAAGATGTACGTCTGGCCCCGGGCTCACCCTCTGAACCTGTGGCTGCTTTCCCAGCTCTATCAGCCTCCAGCTCTAAACTGCTACTCCCCCTTCCTGGCCTCATGCCCACCTTCCTACCTGGGCCCGCTTCCTCTTCCCCTGACTCTGCATTCTTTTAACAGTGTCTATGTGGTTAATGCACTCATTCACCGACCAGCTTACGTTACTTGGGTGCCTTTTATGAAACAGGGAGGGTTTCAAGCCTGAAATAAACAGAGAAAAAGGATGTGGTTCCCAACCACTAGAAGCTACAGATCCTCCTTCCCTAGGACTGTGAACTTTCTGAGGTCAGGAGACCATGGCTTTGATGTTCACTCTATACCTCCAGTGCTCAGCATGGGGACCATACAAAAGCACTCAATATATATTTGTTGGATGCATGGAAGGATATTTGTATGGAATGATGAGTAGGTAGGTGAGTGGGTGAATGAGTGGATGGATGGACAGATTATTCCTTATCTTTTTGATATTCATTGTTGCAGGTGAACCTTTACCCTTTCAGCTAAAATGCACTTTCCTAGTTTGGTACTAGGGCCCTGAGTTTCCCTCTGTGCATTCCCCACGGTCACACTCTGCTCTGGTGAAGAAGGGAAGAGAATGAATGATCCATCGCCAGAGTCCATTGAATTGGAGACTCACTGACATTTTCCCAAAGTCAAAAGCACCCCTCTAAATTTTATCAAGTACATCAAGTGTCCCGATCCAATGTTCAAAGTTGGATGATGACCTTGAAAGATAGGCATGTTCATGGAGTACAGCCTGGTTCCCCTGGGTGTGTTTCAGCCCCAAACTTGGACGGCAATGAGCATTTTACTGTTTGTGTCAGGATCTTTCCAACCCTAACTGATATCTTCATCTTGGAGTCTACACTTCCTAGAAGGTTGTTTGCCTAAGTTCTCAAATAGCTGAAGAGAATAAACACCCCAGATCTGCTGGCATTTCTTCAACTCCTCTCACCGCCCCACTTCTGGGTAATCCTGGCTTTGTTTCCACACACAACTGACTTGTAGCCCCAAAGCAGGTGCCTTCCCCAACCCTGTCCTACAGTCTAGATTGTGAGGGCCTGTTTACTAATGTTCTTTGGGAATAACCTGGATGAGCTGTAGACCTCTGGTTTTACCAACTTCAGAGCAAGCTCTAATGGCCTTAGAACTATTCTTTCCGGATGACAACACTAATAATAACAAACATAATTTCTTACTGTACGACCAACCCATTGCAGTCTTTCTCATACTTCATCCATGTAACAAAACAGCTATCACCACTTTACACAGGAGGAAATTGAGGCTGGGATGAATAAAATGCTTACAATCACAGGCCAGTAAGTGGTGGTAGAATAGAATGTGAACCAGACAGTCTGGCTCCAGAGCCTGAAATACTGACCAGCACACTACAGCTCATCTCTCACATAGAGGCGCTCAGTATTCACTTGCGGAATAAAGGGGCAGATCCTAGAACCATGGTCCTCAAAAAACATAAACCATACATAGTCATAGTAGGTCTACTTACTAGTAAAAGAAGGGTTGGGTGTGGCTATAGGAGCTTTATATCTTATGTATTCTTATTATTGAAAAAATAAGGACAATAGGAAACTTTTAGAGGTGATGGATAGGCTTATGGTATAGATTGTGGCAATGGTTTCATCTCCAAACTCATCAAGTTGTATACATTAAATATGTACAGCTTTTTTATGTCAATCATACCTCAATAAAGTGGCTTTAAAAATATTAATGCAATCTCCTGAGCAGCATTCTTAAATGAAAGCGAGAGAGTTTCAAGACACATTAATAATAATAATTATATTAACAACAAATAACAATGTTAACTGTATGCTATCCATCGTGCTAAGTGCTTGAGATGCATTATTTCAGCTTTCGCAACAACCCTTTAAGGCAGGTATTGTTGCTCACACTTTATAAAATAAGATACTCCGGACTTCAGAGTCAAGATGATTTGCCTAAAAACAAACACTTCTGAGAAGTAGTGAAGTAAAGATTTGAACCCGTGTTCATTGGGTTTTTTTCCTGAGCCCCAGATCAGTCATGTTATTAATACTTTTGCTATTATCATGGACCTTATTACTCTAGGACACTGATTTTCAGACATTCACACAGTAAACACTTAAGGAACACCTACTACAAGCACCACACTGAAAACTGCTGATAGCATAAGGTGGACAAGACAGACCTGGGGACACCACCCTTCCCCTTGTAGACCTCACCATCTAGAGCTATGTAGGAGAGATACTTAGTAATTACACATACTTTTAGAAATAGTCCCCAGGCTTCAAAGTAGTTCCCAGGAGAAAACGAGGTTCATACGGGGGTTTCAATGACACTTACTATCTTATGCTTCTTGCCTGGTTGAGACTTAGGTGTACCCTCAAGTTCCTAGACGACATTAATTCCCAATCCTCTCAAGGACTGTGCTGGGCCTGTGAGATATGGGAGAAGTACAGAATGCAAACCCATTTTATCCGCCTGCAAAGCTTGAACAAGGACACAGGGACACTCTTCTCTGCAAAAGACAAACAGCGGCTCCTCCCCCAATTATTCCCTCTGTAGCTGGGAAAGGACTCACTTTGAAAAATCCTGGGAAGGATTTTAAAGCACCATTCATGATGGAATCTAGCCCACCCACTTCAGTAAATGCAGATCTCCTATTAGTCATGATTTCTTTTCCAATTCTGAGGCTGGAAAAATTCAAGACCTGAATTTCCCCCACTTTTATCAAGTGCTGAGCAAGCCCCAAGCTCCAAGTGAACTCGAGCCCTGTTAGCTGAGGAGAATTAAAATGATTAATGAGATGCATGAGTTCACATCCTGACTCAGCCATTGTGTAGTCTTGAGTAACTCACACTCGCTCTCAGTGTACCAATTTTCTCACCTGTGAAACAGGAATCATCACACTGCCTACCTCTCTGAGGTGCTGGAAGGGTGAGATGAAGTAATGTGGATGTGTAAACTGGCTAACACCTCTGGCATACAGAAAGTACTGAATTTGTAACCATCCTGCTCCCACCCTCACCCCCTC
Organism: Myotis lucifugus; assembly: GCF_000147115.1. Lineage (NCBI taxonomy): Eukaryota > Metazoa > Chordata > Mammalia > Chiroptera > Vespertilionidae > Myotis > Myotis lucifugus. The sequence continues at coordinate 2,703,224 of NW_005871120.1, forward strand.
CAAAAATGAAATAACAGTTGATCAAGGAGTAATCCATTAAAGATATGATTTCTGGCTCAAAATACTGGAAGAACTGGCATACAAAAGAGACATCAGATGTATTCTGGGTTTTCAGAGAAGAACTAGGGCCATTCATCATCCATCCATGCATTTGTTCAACAAATAGTGTTTGATAGCTGAATAGCAGCCAGGCCCCATGTCAGGTGCTGGAGAAACAGGGGCAAGCCAGACAGACACAGTAAGGGCTAACATGGAGCTCGCAGCCTGGGAACGGGTGGATGGAGTTACAGGAGAGGCCTCGAGACACATCATCGTGTGGATGGCCTTTCTAATAACTAAAGCTGTCTGAGAAAAGAAAGTAACAGTTTCCCATTGCATAGGGTACTCGCCTGGAGTCCTTGGACGTTGCAGAGGGCATTCTGCATGCGACTGAGGTTTGGAATTCCAAAATTCTCTTTTAATCTGGCAGTCCTTTAACAAACAAGAGCCCAGTTCATTTCCTGGAGTTCACGTGAATTAAATTCTCTGCCCTTCTATCCATGCAGCCAGTGTTTATTAACTCACTTTAATGACTAGCACATGGCAGCAATTAAATATATATTCAATCTGTTATACCTAGTTCCATTGATTTAATACCTATTTCACACATTATTCACCATACTGCTATTTCTTTTCAATCTATTGCATATTTTATCCCTTCCCAGGGGCAGGCAGTTTAAGACTATTTGTATGAGAAAAGGCACAAAAATTATTGAGAGTCAATTAACTCATAGATAAATATACTGGCTCTGACTCTTCCCAGTTGCATAGTCTTGGATAAGTTAGCTAAAGCCTAAGAGCTTGTATTTTCCTTCCTCAATAATGGGCAATGTAGTCCTTAACATTTAATACCATAGGAAGAGTTAAATGAGGCAACAGATTGCCAAAGTGCCCAGTCTGGCACATTGTGTGTGCCCAATGAATGTACTTCTCCCCAATTCCAAATCCAGGTGTAAGTCATTTGGACTGGACAAGAACCTATAGATGGCAAGTGCTGGTTAACTGGGTTGCCTATAGTTGAATGATAATTTCTTCAAGGTGCCAAGGGAAAATAAAAAGATAAGTTAGCATATCAGGTAAACAGCCAGGTTCTGGCATAAGGTTAAGTGTGCACAGGTGTGGGCTGCATTTCTCCCGAACTAAATGACCTTGAACAGCTCACTCTTCTCTGACCTTTGCTTCCCAATGTGTAAGAGGGAGGTGGTGGGAAGATCTCTGAGCTCCTGGGAAAGGAAATATTGGCATCTTATAATTTTTTTCTGAAAAGTCCTATTAACATCTGAGTGTCCGGGTCTTTGGGGGTGAGCATGAGGCTGATAGTAGGAAAAATGCTGTAACCTACTGAAGGCTCCAGCCACACCAACTCCACTTCTCCACTCCAAGTAGAGTACATTTTTGCTTTATATCCAAAGGTTATTATGACAAAGGAGTTACGGGTTATTATTCATTAACTCACATATTGATGAGAGCCAAGCACTGTTCTAGCCATTACTGTAGGCAGTGTGCTGGACTTGGGGTTAAGATGGTGTGCAAATGCTACCCTCATGGAACCTAAATTCCAGATGGTAATCAAATGGGTCGCATTTGAAGAAGGTGCCACCTGTCAGCCCTGCCCTTAGATTGTTCTCCTAGGTGTGGAAATGGATAAGGCTCAGTGAGTGCATTCTTGCTTGGCTCTGAAAAGTCTGGTCTGTGGTGGGAGGTGCAGGCTGGACCTAGAGTACAATGCAATGTATGTTATGTAGCAAGAGAGCCTACTAGCTGTGGGAGCTGTCCTGGGTTCTGAAAGGGTGCCAAGATGTGGAAGAGACCTGCAGTGGAAGTCAGAGGGAGAGGCGAGAGGGGAAGGAGAGAGGGAGAAAGGATAAGAAGATGAGAACTACAGGGGCAGTAGGATCCTTGGGGGCCTAGACTGTGTCATCCCTGGGCCATCATGCCGAGTTTGAGAGATGTGAGAGAACCTGGGGCTCTCAGAGGCTCAGTGGGGCTGGTGGGAAAGGAACACTGTGTTTTCACATCCAGTACAGGCCAGGCTGGCCCAGAAATGTCTGTGCTGTGAGTCTTGGGGGATGGTTCTGAATAGGAAAAGAGAACATAGCCAACAGGGGAAAAGGAAAGGAACAAACATGTGCAGCAACCTCCATGTGCAGCTGCGTGGGCTCCAGTGTGGGCGGGGGAGCCCTGATTTATAGTGTTTGCTGATTTCCATGGTGTAAATAGTCCTACTATGGCATGGCCAATTTCAAGCTTGCAAGATTCCTAAACATTCAACAACGGACTCTCAGAAGCTGACATGGGCAGGCTTTAGTATTATCACTGTTTATATATTATATTAAGAACTGTTTATATTATATATTAAGAATACCTTGACACACTTTACATATCTCAACGAACAGTTACAAGCCTCGGAAGCTGTAGTTGTGAGTCCATTATTCAGATGTGAGGACTAAAGACTGGGAATACATCGACTTGTCCTCAGTGACACAGCAAGAGCAGGGTAGAGCTAGGATTTGACTCGCACGCATCTGATTGCAAGGTGTATGCACTTCCCACTGCAGGCAACGAACTCTTGACATCAGGCTCATCAGCCAAAGCTCATGCCAGCTGGGCCCCCACCGGCCCACACTGCTGGGTGAGTGACTGACCAGATGGGAACTCAGAACCTCCACAAAGTGAGAGGGAAGATAGATGAGCAGACACCGGGTTGATACCCTCATCCTTCTGGAGCTGAGAAAAGTCCTCCTGCATGCTGGCCTTGGCTGAGCTCGACACAACCCCCTAAACTCTGCTCCCTTTCAAGGAGCACACATATGGCCTGGGCTCAGTGCCTGCAGGTAGACCAGCTGGCCTTGAGCCACCTCAGTCATGACCCGTGCAAATGAGCAGCTCTAAGCACGTTTGGAAAATGAATAATATCTTCCATAGCCAGCACTTGCCCCTGAAGACAAGCATTCCAAAGAGAGAAGGCAGCTCCTTATGAGGCAGAACAAGCTGTTCTGTCATGGGAGGGTTCACAAAGAAGGCAGACAGGAGGCAGCCCCCCCCCACGCCCAACACACAGCTCAGTGCCCTCAACGTTGCCAGGCAGCGAGCTCAGGTGCATCACAGAATGGGGCACAGAGGAGCCTGGGAGGAGAGTTCCCTGATTTGAGAAAGAATAGGGGTGATGTTACCACCCATATGGTGAGTACATTGCATGCAGTGACTCACCAGGCCTTGCAGCTAGCCTGTGACTTGGAAACCTTGCAGACAAGGTAGATGAGCCAGGAAAAGGAGATATGTAATCTACCTAAGGTCTTGCAGTGAGAAAAGGGCAGATCAGGCATTCAAGGTCCAGTCTCTGATTCCAAATCCTATGCTCTTGCCTCTGTACCTCCCTTAAAGGGACACAGTAGCACATAGCTGTGCTCCTATACCCACCGGTCCTTGGCTAGACTTCTGAACACTGGGTGGCTGGGCAGGGGCCTGGAGCAGGACCTACAAAGACTTCTGGATGCATGTCAGAGCAATATGGTCATGGAAAAACACAAAAAGGTTACACGAGTGTGATCTTGTCACCATTCCTGCTGAGTGAAGACTCTGCTGAACAATAACAATTTATTCTTAGTGTCCAGTAATCTGAGGCTCCTTCCCTTGTTCCTTCGATGCTGAGGGTAAGACATCACTATGCCAGAGATTATGAGCACAGGCATTGGGGCCAGCAAATCTGCCCTCATCTCCCAGATCTGGTCCTCTGGTAGACTTAGTTCATCTTACTGCATCTCCGTTTTCCTGACTATAAAACAAGAATTGATGATAGCAGCTACCTTATGAGGTTGTTACAAAATTAAATGAGATCAAATATGTGAAGTGCTACATAGTGTCTGATGACTAGTAATCTCTCAGGTTATGTTAACCCTGTAAATACCAGAAGAGGAGGAAGAGGAGGAGGAGAAGGAGGAGGAGGAGGAAGAGGAGGAGGAGGAGGAGGAGGAGGAGGAGGAGGAGGAGGAGGAGGAGGACTTATGTAACAAGCACTTTTCCATGTATATCCAGAGAGGAAAGCATAAAAGATGGAGGAAGAGTTGGGAGCCAGTGTGGACACAGGTGGGTTGAAATGGCTCAAGATGATGCTGGAAGCATCGTGCTGTGGATGGAGAACCTGGGTGTGACAGGTCATGAACAAGGTCACACCCAGGACAGAATAAAGGGCACTCTGTCACCCAAAGGGATGCTGACTCCTGACAGCCCTGGGAGGGCAGAAATGGACACAGGTCTTAAAGGGAATCTGTGCTTTGGGTCCTGCAGCTCTGGGAGTGACCAGGGGGCAGGATGCTGGGATTCTCCCAGGGAAGATGGGGAAAAAGGAAGGAAAGAGAAAGGGAGATGGAGGAGTGATCACAAAGGAAGGCAGGAGAGGGAAAAAGAGAGAAATGAAGCAGAGGGAAAGGAGGAGGTACAAATATAAGAAAGAAGTAGGGAGGAAGAGACAGGCATTCAACACGGCCTGAAGGTGTTCTCCAAATGCCATTCACTCACTGAGTTTCTGTCCTCACTACCATCTGCCCTCCTGCCCATCTCCCATGAGGCCAGACTGTTTCTGTCTGTTGTCAAGGCACATAGTGAACTCTCCATGAGTGTGGGAGGGAGAGAGGAAGGGAGGAAAAAAAGAGAGGAGAGGAGAGGAGAGGAGAGGAGAGGAGAGGAGAGGAGAGGAGAGGAGAGGAGAGGAGAGGAAGAGAGAAGGCTCCTCTGGAACCTGTGTCACATGGAGAGAAAAGCTGTCCCCTCCCCTGTGGTGTTTATCTAAGCAGCTGGCAGAACTAAGGCAGTTCTGCTTAAAAATCATTTCCCAGGGGATTAGCATCCCCTTTCACACTTAAAAGCCTTCCCCAAAGCCAAAGAATGAATTGATTTTCCTATAACTAATCACAAGCCCGTATAATAGCAGGAAGCCACTGCTTTATTTTCCATCTCTGTCTACAAAATGCAGACTGGGCACTCACCTCCCTTCCCCCCACCAACTGCAGGATGATGAACTCAGCAGGGTGCCACCCTCTCCCCCAAACCACCAGGGCCAAGGCTGCCTGTGAAGAGGATGACAAGAGCGGCCAGAAAGCTCAGAAGAGGCACTTCACGTCTCATGGTGCTGCCTGCGTCAGCCTCCCTGAACCAGGCATTGATCTGTTTGCACAGGGGAGCCTGAGAGGCTCATCTGAGACCATTCACCAGGAGTGCAGGGCTGGGACCCATGAGTCCCTGTCCCAACCACATGGCTCTTGACAAGGAAAATGATGTGGCAGCTCATGCAGCAGGACTCCAACTTGCCTTCAAAGCCTGTGTTTGCTTAAGCAGCCCGGATGGCTGGCACTGAACCTGGGAGAGACCTGGTAGGTGCATAGCATCCACTTTCACCTCTTCTCTGGGCTTGCCTCCCCCACAGGGAGGTACTGCATTAGAGACCATTCCAGGAACACAAGTGCCACAGACTCTGAAGAAATAATTAGCTGTCCCCTATAATCTGCACAGCATGAGGGACTGCTGAGTTCAACTTGGGCCATCAATTAGACTGAGAAGACCCAGATCAAATCCAACCCCTCCTACCTGTGGTCAACATGAGGAGCTGTTTTGTGGGAAAGCAAGTTGCAGGTGATACTCTTCCATTTGCATTCAGCGAGAAAATATGTATGTGTGGTATGATTTCAATCTTCTTAAATTTGTTAAAGCTAGACTTGTGTCCCACCATATGGTCTATCCTTGAGAATGTTCTGTGTGCACTGGAGAAGAATGTATAATTTTGTGTTCTGGTATGAAAGACTCTGTAAATGTTGATTATGTCCATTTGATCTACTGTGTCATTTAAGGCCAATATTTGCTTATTGATTTTCTGTTTGGATGATCTATCCATAGCTGCCAATGGGCATTCAGGTCCCCTACTATAATTGTGTTTTCATCAGTTTCTCCTGTTAGTTCCATTAGTAGTTGCTTTATATATTTTACTGTTCCCTGCATTTATTCATAAAGATATGTGTACTAGTACCCCTATGTTCATTGCATTATTCAAGGTGGCCAAGACATGGAAACAACCAAAGTGTCCTTCAATGGATGACTGGATAAAGATGTGGTACATATATACAATGGAATACTACTCAGCCATAAGGAAAAATGAGATCTTGCCATTTGTGACAACGTGAATGGATCTGAAAATATGTTAGGTGAAATAAATCTGATGGAAAATGTCAAGAACTATACAATTTCACTCATATATGGGATATAAAACTGAAAGCAACAAAAGAACAAACAAGACAAACAAAAACCCATAGCCACAGGCAAGAGTATGATGGTTGCTGGAGGGAAAGGGTGGGGGTGGGAATAAAGGGTAAAAGGGGTCAAATATATGGTGAAAGAAGATTTGACTTTGGGTGGTAAACACACAAAACAATATACAGATGGTATATTATAGAATTATTCACTTGAAACCTATCTAATTTTATTGACTAATGTCACCCCAATAAATTTAATTAAACATTTTTTACAAAAGAAAAAATATAAAAATCCACATGACACTGAATGTGGATATTATTCATAAAGTACAAAAAATTGATCATTAAAGAGAAAAATTAATGATAGAGGCTGCATCTCTCTCCAGAAAGGGAGATGATCAGGTAGCTTATCTGTGATTTTTTGTATTTTATTAAAAATATTAAGTAAGAAGATAACAAACTGCCAATTTGGGGTGGCAAGAACATAGTTACTTGCCCCCCCTTTTTATATTACATGTATTTTCATGTACCTTTAAATGACTTTTAAATTTTTTATGTACAAAAAAAGGGGGTATAGTACAAAGAAAAGCTATCTCTGTGTCCTCAGTGGTTTCCTGTCCTGCCCAAATCCATGCATTATTTTCTTCCTTCTAGATCAGTTTCCCAGCCTCAGCACTGCTGACATTTTGGACAGGGTAATTCTTTACTGTGGGCCTGTACTGTGCATTGCAGTAAGTTTAGCAGGATCCCTGGCCTCTACCCACTAGACATCAATGACATGTCACTCATAGCTGTGGCAACCAAAATGCCTCCAGACATTGCCAATTTCCTCTGTGGGCAAAGATCACGCTGGGATGACCACGGGCCTGGATGAAACCTCTAGTTCACACCACTTTCTCCCCTTCTGGTGTAGGGCGCCACACATACACAGTACTTTGGTGTTTTCTGAGGGTATTTGCATTTGTTTTCTCTTATGGATCTGAACCCATTGCCTAGATGTGGAAACTGAGGCTCATAGAAGCCAGGCAACTTGCCCCAAGCCCTGTAGCTGCAGAGGGGCAGAATGTGGCCTTGAACCTGGGCCTTTAGGTTCTTGTTGCTGAGCCATGGTGCAGGCTTTCTCATCCTAATGACCAGAGAGCCTGCTCTCTTACTGGAATCTATTCTTTCACTCTTCTTTCCGTCTTCCCCCTACAGGAGAAGTGGGGTGGGACAGGGGAAGAGAAAGGGGTGTAGGGGGGAACATACTGACACTGTGCCATGAGCTTTCAACACTCTGTTGACTTCATAAAAATCCTGCATGGTAGACATTTTCACAGATAAAGAAACTAGATAAAAACAAAGAATCATATTTACTGGTAGCCGTGGCAGCTATAGGCGCATTTAAGAGTAATGGGGGTCTCCTGGTGTTTCTAAAATCCACTTTCATCTGAGGTAGTATACTATGATTATAACCTGGCTGTGTGCCTACAAGCTGTATGGCCCACTGTGTTTATAAATCCAGGCATCGTAGTCAATGAAATGGTGTATGTGTAACCCAAATATAACTCAGCTGCCTTGATGCATTAAACACACACACACACACATACAGAGATCCATTAAACACACACACACACACAGATCTCATGAGCATTTAAGAACAATGAAGTGTTTCTTGGAAGGGAGCGCAGGTTTACACAGTGGATCAAGTAGAACAACACCTCCACCTGCACCTCCCCTCAGAGCCTCAGAAGATGCACAGGCCATCGCCCCACCTCTGCGCTGTCTTTCCGCCACCGCCCTAGCCCCTGGCAAGCCCCTCCCCTATGCTGTGCCACCTCCCATGGCCTTCTGGCATAGCAGGCACCTCCTCTGTATGCTCCTCAAAGCCCCTTAGGAACTAGGAACAAACCCTCCATCTCCTCACTCTTGTAAAGGGACTGGTCCAGTGTCTATCGTGTCACATGCACTTAATATAAGTAACCATCGTTGCTGTGGTTGGTGCTATTCACAAAGGGCCTGCGAGTTGCTGGGCACCAGGGATTTCAAAATAAAGCAAACACAGGATCTGTTCCAAGGAAGCTCACAGCGCACAGATAGGCCAATGTGTAGAGCCTGTTCCAACTTACATGGAACTTTTCTTCAGTTGAGGTTAAACACATAACATGACATTTTACTAAACATAACATTAACCACTTTAAAGTGAGCACTGCGGTGGCATTTAGTATACTCAGTATTTTGTGAGCATCGCCTCTATCTAATACCAAAGCATCCCCTTCATCCTGAAAAGACACTCCGTACCAATTCGCAGTCACTCCCCTTTCCCTAGCACTCCAGCCCCTGCTGACCACCCCTCTACTTTCTGTCTCTATGGATTCCCCTGTTCTTGTCATTTCACATAAATGGAATCATATAATATGTGACCCTTTCCATCTGGGCTCTTTTACTCAGCATAATGTTTCTAAGTTTCATTATGTAGTGGCATATATTGGCACTTCATTCTTCTTAGGTATACATACCGAACAATCAAAAACAGGTATTCAAACAAAAACTTGCACACTAACACTCAAAGCAGCGTTATTCACAATAACCAAAAGGAAGAAACAGCCCAAACATCCATCAGCCGGTGAACGGATGAACAAAATGTGGTATAAACATACAATGGGGCTTTAAACACACCAAGTCTGGGGCTTTGTCAGGTACACGATTTCAGTCAGTGATCAGAATGAGGCTGTGGAATGCGCAGTATTTTATACCCCCCCCAAATTTTTTGGATGAGAAGATGAAGAATCAGAAGCATTGGCAATCTCATGTCTCCCAGCCCTTCCTGCTCCAAAATTGGCTGTGTCCCTGAAAATGTATCTTGGGCTGACTCCCTGGCTCATCTCCCTAGAGGATGCCCCCTGTGCAAGGTGAAGCTTTCCCCACGCTGTATACACCCCAACCTCAACCTGCAGCCCAAGAGCCTCTCACGTGGCCTTACCAATTCCCCCTTCTGCCGCCACCTGCACCATGGGCATGCCCTTCCCACAGTGGCCCAAATAGCTGTTCACATGGGCTGAGGTTACGGTGCCCTTATCGAGGATCTCTGGTTTGTTAGGAATCACTAATTCTCTTCCCTGCATTCTCTTTCATATATAGCTTTAACCTATTCAATTAGCACTCTAATTTATTTTTTTTTAAAAAAAAGGGGCGGGGGGACACGCTTTAAGTCTACAATGGGCTAAAATTATACCTTATGAAAAGACGTGATTGTTTCCTGACCATGAACTTTTGCTTTTATGAATTGCTAATTTGGTTAATGGGCTCATTCTGCTCTGAAATTTGCATCATGAAAATTACTAGCTTCGAAGAGTCCTCTGTGTACAACGCAGTTTGCACGTTTTGTTGTAAAGGTCACATTTGACATCGTAAAACAGCGGGCCCTTTTGAAAAGGTACAAATGTAAGAAATTAAGTGGGCCCATTGGTATAATGTCATTGTGAAGGAGGGAGAGAAGAGTTTTAAGTTAATTTTTATTCATATTGTTTAGGTGTGTGCAAGCTGAGCTCGGTTCCAGGTGACCCCTTCTCGTGCAGGGCACGCTGTCAGCATAGTCTGTGAATCAGGGATACAAGCATGGATGGATGGGGAAGTCTCAAATCAGTAAAAGAATCAATAAAAAAGTAGGGGGTGTGATCATCTACATCTGAGTCAAGTCAGGCTGTGGGTAAAAGGATATGGGACATCAGATTATAATTTAGCTGCTAGCGGGGGACACTATACCTAACATCATGCTGTGATCCACCAGTGTTTGACAACAGTAAATCAGGAAATATTCACAGCCCCAATAGGTGTGGGGTTCACTTCTGAACCTTTTAGTCGGATACCTGGTATTTCTACACCTCCAGGCAGAGCAACCCGACTTGGTGCTCAGGAAGTCGGCTGGTGTTCTGGGGGACACAGGGCCAAGTCCACGTGCGTGGAGGCATTGAAAGGAAACACTGAAGCATGAAGCTCAGCCACCTTCCTTAGTGCCGAGGAGATGAGCAGAGGTCACTAGTGCCCTGGGAAAGGGCGACCAAGAGTGGCCAAGAAGGCACAGTTGTATTCATGGAAAGGAGGCTGTTTACAAGGGCTTTAACTGGAGGCCAGTTTCCTCGATATCCTCTTCCTGGTAGTGTTTTGTTTTGTTTTGTTTAGAGGTCACACGGAGCCCCTCCACATGCCACGTGACCTGGGGGAAGAGAACTGATGGATCACTAATGTGAAGACAGAACCTCCCCTCTTCCTACCAGGGCTGGGGGCGGGGGGACCCGCTGCCCGCATCAGGGAGGCACCACTGGAGCGGGTCTCACGGGGAAGGAGGAGGTTCACGGGGCAGCGGGGAAACCCCACCCCTGGACTTGCACTACCATTGCTCCTGAGATCACCGGCCCTGAAGGAGCTGAATGAAGAGCAGGGGGCCGGGGTGAGGACAGGCGAGAGGGGCAAGGAGCCTGTGCTGCTGAGTAGAGACCCCTGCTAGGGACCACACAAGGCGCCAGGAAGCACCTTCCCTCTTCTACATTCTCTTCCCCAAGTCCTGGGTGGAACAAAGGCTCCAATACCACCATCCGGGGAAACAGTCCTCTGTGACAAGGACAAAGAAGGACCCCCCCCTCTCCTGGGAACACGTGGGGCCTCCCTCCCTCCTGCTGTAATTACCTCTAGTAAATTCCCCATGCATCTGCATGCCGGTTGCTATTCAGGGAGGATGGAGGCCCTGCGGGCCGGGAGGGGGGCGCCGGCACATTCATCCTCGCACAATCTCCAATCACCGCACCTGACGGGATGAGCACTTGCTCATGAGAAATTTTCATTTCAATCCCAGCCTCAGATTGCTCCCTTTCACAGCCCGCTCCCAGGCGCTCACACACACAAGGCTTTTCATCCTCTCAGTCCCGCACAAGTGTTACCTAATTAATGTTCAACAATATTACCAAACCGCCCTCTTTTAAGATGTATCAACCTGGAAAGGTCTGGAATTAAGGATTTTGATCTCGAATGGATTGCTTTCATGTATTTCGGATAATTCACACAGCTGCTTAAAGACAGATATTCATCGACTATAAATAGCCCCAAGTTCGAGTAGCTACACAAATAAAGCCTCCCTTATCTCTCCTGGCAGCTTCCCTTCGCCTGCTTGGGCAGTGAAGGGATCAAAAATGCTCCCTCGCGGACTGATTTGATGAGCCCTTGGACTCTAACAGGAACGATTCTTCAGCCAGACAGAATAAACCGCCAGTTCCTGACCCTCCGCGGCTTTCCCTACGTCTGGACCCTGGCCCCCAGCCTTGATCTTCAAAGCGACGTCTTCGGGCACCCGTAGCCTTAGCATCATCTGAGAGCTCATTGGAAATGCAGAACAGGGAGTGCCACTCACACCTGCTGGACCAGAATATCCCCATTAAAGTTTGAGAGGTGCTGGTCTTGAAGACCCCTCATGAATGGACTCTTGACCACCTGTGGGTCACAACCCCACCCGTCCCTGTGTCACCTGCCTCCTGGCAATTCCTCAAACACAGCAAGCATGCCAGTCTCCAGACCTTTGCCCTGCTGGGCTCTCTTCCCATGTCCACTTCCCCAAGCTATTACAGAGGCCACCTCCAGGGGGTGCCATTCTTGTGGCCATGGGCATAAATGACACCCTCTGTGGCCCAGCTCAGTCTACAATAGGAACAGTGTCCCCAGGAGTTGGTGGCACAGCTGCCCTGAGCAAGGCCCTACCTACCTAAGTGCCACCTCTCAGAAGCCTCCCTCACCATTAACCTAAACAGCCTCTGGTGCCTAGTCCTCCTCCCCCCACTTTATTGCTCTTCATCCTCCCCCCCACTTTATTGCTCTTCATAGCACTCGCCATACTTGACATCACACCATGTGTCTGCTTGCTAGAATTCATTCTCCATAAAATCAGAGACTTTGTTTTGCTTGCCAGCCACTGCATTTTCAGCACTTAGAACAGAGCCTACCCTATCCTATCACTGGTGCACAATTTGAGCATGCATAGGTGTGCCCGTGGCACATGCATGCACATGGGTATGCACATGTACATGTGCATGTGTGCCTGTGTAAGGTTAAATAGTTGCTCACCCCTGCTTCACGGTAGCTTGGGACTAATGGATAAACTGAACGGATTCTTCAGCTCAGTGCCGAGGAATGGGCTCGCCACCTGGGAAGTGGCCACGTCTGCTCCCTGGCTGCTGCAGAAGCCCCTTTATACTCTTCCTACTTCTCTGGGGTGTGCGTACAGCAAAGATGAGCCACATCATCATCATCAGATGAGACCTCAACAGCATGGAAAGAAAGAGGCAAATGCCCAGTGAACACTATTGATTGGAAGGTGAGCTCTTTGCAGGAAGGAGTCAAGGAGATACTTAGTTTATCTGGTCAGCAAATGTTTCTTACTTTAGCAGAAAACAGCTTCTAATCAAGTACTGTGTGGCTTTAGAGGCACAAGATGAATGAATCTGCAATCATAACAAGGAGAACAGAATGACATCAACCCAGGGGACTGAAGGCCAGGTTGACACTCTGCCAAACACTCCAGTAAATACAGTCGTATGGTTCCACTTAAGTCTGGATCAGGCCGCTGCCCCAGATAACGACAGCCTGACAGGTCACATGCATGCGTGAAGCAGGGCAGCTTAAGACCGCAGCATTAGAGTGGTGATAAATGAAAACCAAGCCTGATGCTTGGTGTTGGGGAGGCAATGTGGAGTGGTGGGGACTGCAGCAAACAGCTCATGCTCCTTTTAAAGGGAGCAGCTGCTACTCAATTCCAGTTGACTAGTGTCATGTTGGGATATAGACCCAGTGGTACCAGATGCTCTGATTTTCCAAGAGAAGCTATGAATTAAGACTCCTGTTAAACCTCCTGGTTTTGAAACATTGACAAGTGAATCCAAAATTTTACCACGTCTGCAAGCAAATAAAATACATCTGTAGGTGAGACATTCCCATAAAGTCATATTGTGAGAAGAACAGCTTAGATATTTATGTGAAGTGCTGGCCTTTATGCAGTTTTTGTCAGCACAACTATACATTTAATGAGGGCACTTCCTGCACACACACGCATGAATATGCATGGGCACAATTCTAGAACATCTGTGATAGGAAGCCAAGGAAAGGACCAAGTGGGTAAAGAAAGCCCATTCTGCCTCAGTATTACATATAAACAGAACTCAGTCCCTAGCCTAGAAATATCTAGGAATCTCACAGGTTGAGATAAAAAGAGCTGGGGAGGGGGAGAGGTGAATATACAGCATAAGAATTGGGCTCAGCATTATTAAGAGACCAAATTATTCAAGTAAGTATGCTATTCCTTCCTCCTGCACTGACCTACTGTAGAAATCAAGGATGGTGTCATAAAGGAAGGGCAATTAGGATTGGGCTTTATAGGATGTGTAGGAGTTTTTCACAGAGCAAGGATATGGTACAGAGAACCAAAAGTACCAAAGCATCTTCTCTTCCTGCTTTCTCTGAGCCCACTCAACCCAGAACCTAATGCTGTTCTTTACCCTCCTCAGATGCCTCTGAAACCAGTGCAGTGTCCTGCTGAAGCTTAATGACATAGAAAGCCAGTTTCCATGTGACAGACAGTGAATGGAAAATCTATTCCCTTCTTTTCCCCATTCTAATCTTCCCCATCTAGAATCTACAGGAAATAAAAAAAATCACTAATACCAAATGTTAATTGGGGGGTGGGGTGGGGTGGTGAGACACAATCCCTACAATCCCACTTTCCTATATCTCTTTTAGAATCCAAACACACCATTCTGGATCACTTCTACGGGAGCAGGGAATGTGGAGAGAAGTGAACTAGAAGTGGCAAGTGGCCAAATGCTGTCAGAGCCTTGTACAGTGCAAGGCACAAAGGGGTCACTCCCTAAATAGTTCATAAATTAATGAAAAATAATATAAACTCTGTTTATGGAGCACACTCAAGGTGCTCAGTGTACTGGGTATGTCACATTAAGCACATGTTAAACATTTGCAGTAAGCCCACACAACCCCAGGAGTGGCTATTATTTCATCATCTGAAGCTCAGAGACATTGTATCATAAGGGTCACCTACAGAAGTAGCAGAGCAGCAATGAGACCCCTAGAAACCAGCCCTAGATCACGTCCCTAACTAGGAAGGTATGACTAAGTAATTAGGGTTGGAGGCAGGGGTTGTTCTAGAAACTTGCCACGTTCCCCCTGTGATTTACGATACAAAGCTTAACTGTCGAGGCTGTTTGAAAGGCCGTTTTAGGTTGATTTGCTTCTGTCTCAGCGCGTGTCAGCTGCTGCCCGGCATGATAGCTTATTTAAAATATCGGGCAGAAATAAGATTCGCTGTGAAATTAGTTGTAGACAAGCTCAGAAACTGCTAATGATGCAGAGATAATAAGGGGATTTTCAGAAAACACTGATATTGCATTATGATTAGTGAGCAGAGCGTCACCCCTTGAAGCCTGCGGCCCCAGCTCCCACAAGAAGAACAAATGCATATGCATTAGCAGAGCACTCTGGCAAATCCAGGCTCCCAAGGCCAGCAGGCACAGGCCTCCTGGTCAGAGGCTCAGAGCTCAGCTCTGATTTGCAGAAATGATTAATCTGTGAGTTTTGAGAATGAGAAATGTTTCCTTCCTAGGTCTGGGAAAAACCAAAGGCCGGTCCTGAATCAAATTCCCATTTGAAAATGGAACAAGCAGGAGTAGCTCTGGAAGGCAGCCCTGCGGTCACGCCTGGTCCGCTGCCCAAGTCTCCTCAGGCGGCTCTCGCTTGGTAGGAGTTCAGGTCTGCAAGAACTCTGCTGGCTCCATGTGCCTGCGCACCTGCAAGAGTTGGTTGTCAGCCCTGTGCACCGCAGTAGTGAGGCGAGACCAGTTGGCACATCACTGACCTCTTGCCGTACTGGTTAGTGAGTAATGGCTGCCCTGACCTTGCCATGTGGCCCTGGGGTCACCCTCCCAATCTCTACATGACCCAGCAACTGAGGGGTTAATGCCAGGCACCGAGAAGGTCCTCAGATCCTAGTCTAGCCTTTGGCCAGCATTCATTCCAATGACTGGTGTCTGTACCTGATTGGTTGTTAAATGTTCTTACTATCACCCCTCCATGCCTAGCCCTGAACATGCCTGGTTGAAGTATCCATAACATGAGAAATGGGCTACATGCTGACAATCAGATAGGATAGAATCCTCTAGAAAAGCCTAATGCTACAAATCCACAGGACCCATGTCCTGCTCTGGCTGGATTCAGCCCTCAGTACTTACAAAGGTGCCCAAGATGGCTGTCTGTGCGCCCAGGATGTGGAATTTGGCCAAGTTACAGTCTCTGCACTTTTGGCAAAGAATGGGGGAAATGCAAATGGTATGCATGTCAATGACTAAGTCACCTGAATAATGAGATGCCAGAAAGTTTGAGGCTAACACACTTATTTACATAAAAAAACAAATCTTTATGGGATACATATTTCTCTCCTTCACATCTCAACACATTTGTCACTCAAACCCAGAAAACTCCACTCGACAAAGTCCCTCCAGTCCCTGGCCCTATTTTCAATCTCTTCAGTTTTCAGCTTAACTCCTTGAGGGACAGAAGCCACCAAGTGTTCAAAACAAATGCTGCTGCTTTGCTGCCTGGGGAACCATATTCAGAAAGAGGGATGGGCTGAGAGGGTCCAAATCCCCACCATGCCAAAATTATTTGTAGGATCCTTGTACAGAATGTAAATTGTTTATTCAATTTATACGGTGAGGTTGATATAGCTGAATAGCCTGACATTCTATCAAATGGCTAACCACTGATACAATCAGTCCTTTTCTTTTAAATGTGATGAAGCTGTGCACAAAAGTCAAATAGTGAAATAATAGTGAAATATTAAAGAAGGATGGGAGGGAGTATCTGATGGTTGTTGGTTGTTGTTTGGGCTGCCTGGCATGTATTTCTTCCATTTCCCTTCCTCCTGGGCCTTCCTGGTTACAGGAATAATCATGTGACCCAGTCCTGACCAACCACATTCACTCTCTTCTCCTGGACACAGGGATTGATGGGAGTGGAGGGATATGTTCGCCAAGGAGAACCAATCAGAATCCTGGGATTTGTCAAACAAATGCCATTAGTCAAAGATTCTTTTTCCTCAGGTGTTGCTAAATATGAGGTTATAGAGCCAGGGAGCTGGTGACTTTTTTCCCCACCATCTATGCCATCTAGACAGAGTCTGTCTGCAGAATAAAGCCAATCAGAAGTGAAAGATCGATGGGAAGAGTATGGTGGCCCTGATTCCTGGCTCTCCACTCCCTGCAATTCTTCCTTAACTCTCTAGATGCCCCAGGACCTTTCCACTATGTAAGCCAATAAATTCCCCTTGGCTGAAATGATTTGAAGTAGGTGTTGACACTAAACACATCCTGACTTGCACTCGGTTACAGAAAGGATAAATATATATCTTTAATCAATCACACTTAGGTTTTTGATAAAATATATTTAGCAATTTGTACAAGTTCTTCAATTTTATTTCCCCCTTTGCAATGTAAGATGATTAATTAATTTAAATCGAGTAAGTAGCCAATTAAAGTTGAATAGTGTCTATTTTATCTCAATTGTATTTGAGATCCCTGATTTTTATCACTCTATGAGCATTTTAATGTGCTGGTTTTCCACTCTTGGTAAAATATTAAGGATAAAAGTGAAATAGTAAAAAAAAAAAAAATGCTGCAAGAAAAAATTGCAGACCTTGCCAAAACTGAATCAGTAGCTAGAAGGCAACACCAGCAAAAAATAACCCAGAATGTTAATTTGCTGGAAAGTAAAGAATGAGGGTCATTGGAAATTGGACTTCAGAAATTGCACAAAAACTGAGTCCCTTGTTTTTTAAGTTCCAGCCCCCAGGTGGCAGTAGAGAGAACACACACTATAGAGGGTTTGCTAATGGTAAGGAATCTGCCCTCATGGGTGCATCTATCTATGCTTTAGGATGAGAAGAGAAACCAAAACTGTGTGGTTTCAGAGGGAGAAATAGTAGTTTTGAGACATTTTAACTTCTACCAGTAAACAGTTGTTGTTAAGATTGCAGGCCCTGGAAGTAGGTGAACTGGGTTGTTTTCCCAAACGTGTTTTCCTAAGTATGTTTGAGAAAGTTGCTTAACTTCAGTGCACTTCAATTTCCTAACCTGTTAAAGGATGATAAGAGCACCTACCTCACATTTATGATGTGAGGGCTAATTCAAGATTATCTTGTCAAGTGTTAGCACAGTGTCTGCCATGTAGTAAATGCTCACTAAACCGCAGTTATTGTGCTTACATCTTCATCCCTCCCACCGTCTCCTTACAAGCTCTGAAAGCAGAAGACAAAACACACACACACACACACACACACACACAGACACACACACAGGCAGGATTAGGTAGCTTGTGGGAAGAGACTGGAGGTGATGGTTATTTCTGGATGGATCACCACTGATATTAGATATACTGGTAACATCAAAATTCAACTTTTCTGCCCTGGCTGGCATTGCTCAGTGGTTAGAGTATCAGTCCATGCACCAAAGAGTCTCAGGTTTGATTCTGGTCAAGGGCACACACCTGGATTGCAGGTTTGACCCCTAGTTGGAGTGCATGCAGCAGACAACCAATCGATGTGTCTCATCTTTCTCTCCCTCTCTCTTTCTCTTCTCCCCCTTCTACTCTCTCTAAAAATCAATGAAAAACATGTCCTCAGTGAGGATTAACAAACACATATATACACATAAACATTTTTTTCAGCTTTTCCTAAAAGACACTGAAGCCCTTGCCTTGCTAAACAATAAAGTAACAACAATCTATATAATAAAAGCCTAAGCGACCCTTACAGTGGAACAACCAGAACAACCGGTCACTATGATGCACACTGACCACTAGGGGGCAGACGCTTAATGAAGGAGCTGCCCCCTGGTGATCAGTATGCTCCCACAGGGAGAGCGCTGCTTAGCCAGAAGTTGGGCTCACGGCTGGCAAGCACAGCAGCAGTGGCAGGAGCCTCTCCCACCTCCACAGCAGCGCTAAGGAGCAGCGAGCCAAGCAGTAAGGAGCAGCAAGAAGGCAGGCAGTAAGGAGCAAGGGGTCCCGGACTGTGAGAGGGATGTCTGACTGCCGGCTTAGGTCCACGGGATCGGGCCTAAGCCTGCAGTCGGACATCCCCTGAGGGGGCGCACACCTGGCTGAGGGACCCCACCCCCCAGTGCATGAATTTCGTGCACCAAGCCTCTAGTATAACAATAACAAAACTAGGGCTCTCATTTACTGAGTTGTTACTATACTTGGCACTTTTCATCTTAATTTGTCCCTCATCAAAAAATACAGGAGAGGTATAACTGTCTCCATCTCACAGGAGGTAAAGAAACAGTGACCAGGAAACGGCTCAGAGAGATAAAATTATTTTCCCAAGGAACAGTTAGTGATACAGGATATGAACCCAGCAGGTCCAACTCCCAAATCCATCCCTGTTCTCATTTACCAGACCATGCTAGTTGAGTTAGTTGTCTTGAAATATATTCCCTAACATAAAATAAGTAGGACAAAATTTGTGCATGGGTAGGGTGCCTAGGCCTGGCCAGCAAATCAGGGCCGATCAGGGCCTTTCTTCCCCTGGATGCCAGCTGCCAGCCGGGGCCTTCCTTCATTCTGTGCCGCCCCTGGTGTTCAGCACATGTCATAGTGAGCAGTTGAACTCCCGGTCGGTCGAACTCCCGAGGGGACAATTTGCATATTAGCCTTTTATCGTATAGGATAATGATGATGATGATGATGATGATGGTGATGATGGTGATGTTGATGTATTGACTGTGTACATGTGACAGTTGCCATGTGAAGCGCCAGGTCCACATTCTGTGTCCTTCATGAAGAGAACACTGGGTATACCCCTGGCATCTCCAGGCCCTCCCTGGCTCCCTAACTGAAGTAGGATTGGACAAGAAATCTCAGCCACTCCCATTTGAGATCTCCGGACAGATGTTTACAGAAAGCAAACCTGTGAAGGCTTGTCCCTTCTTTGCAATAGGACAATGCCTTTTCACTGTGTGCCATCCTATCATGACCAGGCCCTGGTGAGCCACCCCCATGTCCATCCCAGGAAATGGTCCTGCTTTGGGAGATATGCTTATATATATATATGAGCGTAAGCAACTGTCCGACTGTTTGACAAGTAGCTATGACGTGCACTGACCACCGGGGGCAGACACTCAATGCACAGGCATGGAAACATGGAACAGACTGATGAAT